>NC_088413.1:8042774-8052774 GCF_034236695.1 Oncorhynchus nerka | reverse complement strand
AGACCAGGCCTGGGTTAGACCAGTAGGGAGTTAGTTTAGACCAGTAGGGAGTTAGTTTAGACCAGTAGGGAGTTAGTTTAGACCAGGCCTGGTGTAGACCAGTAGGGAGTTAGTTTAGACCAGTAGGGAGTTAGTTTAGACCAGGCCTGGTTTAGACCAGTAGGGAGTTAGTTTAGACCAGGCCTGGTGTAGACCAGTAGGGAGTTAGTTTAGACCAGTAGGGAGTTAGTTTAGACCAGTAGGGAGTTAGTTTAGACCAGGCCTGGTGTATACCAGTAGGGAGTTAGTTTAGACCAGTAGGGAGTTAGTTTAAACCAGTAGGGAGTTAGTTTAGACCAGTAGGGAGTTAGTTTAGACCAGTAGGGAGTTAGTTTAGACCAGTAGGGAGTTAGTTTAGACCAGGCCTGGTGTAGACCAGTAGGGAGTTAGTTTAGACCAGTAGGGAGTTAGTTTAGACCAGTAGGGAGTTAGTTTAGACCAGTAGGGAGTTAGTTTAGACCAGGCCTGGTGTAGACCAGTAGGGAGTTAGTTTAGACCAGTAGGGAGTTAGTTTAGACCAGTAGGGAGTTAGTTTAGACCAGGCCTGGTGTAGACCAGTAGGGAGTTAGTTTAGACCAGTAGGGAGTTAGTTTAGACCAGTAGGGAGTTAGTTTAGACCAGGCCTGGTGTAGACCAGTAGGGAGTTAGTTTAGACCAGTAGGGAGTTAGTTTAGACCAGGCCTGGTGTAGACCAGTAGGGAGTTAGTTTAGACCAGTAGGGAGTTAGTTTAGACCAGGCCTGGTTTAGAGGTATCTTTCACTGACTTGAGCCAGGCTTGAGACAGGAAGGAGACAGGCTTGAGACAGGAAGGAGACAGGAAGGAGAAAACTGAAGGAAGCAGGCGGCGGTATAGGGGACAGTTTAGGGGGACAACGGGGGGGGGGGGGGGGGTACGACGGGGGTACGACAGGGGTGTGACTGACTTGTGCAAGGCTTGATGCCCAACGAGTTGACTGAGGCAGTCAGCTCCATAGAGGGTACCAGCTCGTAGGCCTTGTTGTCGGGGCCCTTGGCTTTGCCTTCATGGTACCGGCTGTAGATACCCCGCCCAGCAGAGTATCCACCCAGGTATGACCCCCGGGGGCCGGGGGCACGGCTACCTGCCGTCGCTCGGCCACGACCTCGCACAGCACCTGCTGGAGATGGGCCACAGTGGGGGGGGCGCTGTTTAGGGTTACGCTTCAATATATAGGGGCATGGGATATGTTTAGGGCACGTTCTGCTTAGCACAGGGCCCAGCGTCGTCAGGGTTTGGGGGAGGCCGTCGTTTTGTTTCATAGTTTTGATGTCTTCACTATTATTCTACAATGTATAAAATAGTAAAAAATAAAGAAAAACCCTTGAATGAGTCTGTGTGTCCAAACTTTAAACTGGTACTGTATATATATATATAGATAGATATTTTATAATTTTCTGCCCCAGACATTACTACGAGCCCGTCCTCCCCATTTAAAGTGCCACCAGCCTCCTGTGGCACTGAAGTTCGTTATTGCTCTCCGTGATCCTTGGGACGTCACTACTCTAAACCCCTAACCTACCCTAAACCCCTACCCTAAACCCCTACCCTACCCTAAACCCCTACCCTAAACCCCTACCCTACTCTAAACCCCTACCCTACCCTAGACTGCTACCCTAAACCCCTACCTTAAACCCCTTCCCTACCCTAAACCCCTACCCTAAACCCCTACCCTAAACCCCTACCCTACCCTAAACCCCTACCATAAACCCCTACCCTAAACCCCTACCCTACCCTAAACCCCTACCCTAAACCCCTACCCTACCCGAAACCCCTACCCTAAACTAAACCCCTACCATACCATAAACACCTATCCTAAACACCTACCCTAATCCCCTAGACTATACTCCTAACTGAAACTCCTAACAGAAACCCCTACCATAAAACCCTACCCTAAACCCCTACCCCTACCCATACCCTACCCTACCCTACCCTACCCTATCCTAAACCCCTACCCACACCCTACCCTACCCTAAACCCCTACCCAAACCCCACCCTACCCTAAACCCCTACCCCTACCCTACCCTACCCTAAACCCCTACCCATACCCTACCCTACCCTACCCTAAATCCCTACCCATACCCCACCCTACCCTACCCTAAACCCCTACCCTAAACCCCTACCCTAAACCCCTACCCTAAACCCCTACCGTACCCTAAACCCCTACCCAACCCTACCCTAAACTCCTACCCTAAACCCTACCCTAAACCCCTACCCTACCCTAAACCCCTACCGTACCCTAAACCCCTACCGTACCCTAAACCCCTACCCTAACCCTACCCTAAACCCTAAACCCCTACCCTAAACCCCTACCGTACCCTAAATCCCTACCCTAACCCTACCCTAAACCCTAAACCCCTACCCTAAACCCCTACCCTACCCCTTTATCTTTATCTTGGCCAGGTCGCAGTTGTAAATGAGAACTTGTTCTCATCTAGCCTACCTGGTAAAATAAAGGTGAAATAAAAAATTAAATACAACATTTCCCATGAAACCCCTACCCTAAACCCCTACCCTAAATTCCTACCCTACCCTAAACCCCTACCCTAAACCTCTACCCTAAACTCCTACCCTACCCTAAACAAATCCAATGGGGTGATGTCCGAGAGTTGGGACGTCCCAAGGAATCCAGTTTGGACATTTCCCATGAAATCCCTACCCTAAACCCCTACCCTAAACTCCTACCCTACCCTAAACCCCTACCCTAAACTCCTACCCTACCCTAAACAAATCCAATGGGGTGATGTCCGAGAGATGGGACGTCCCAAGGAATCCAGTTTGGACATTTCCCATGAAAGTGTGAAGCCGTCGTTAGGGGGGGTGGGGGGGCTGCTATGGGGCGTCATTTTACACGGTTTGTCAGAGGTGCAAATATATATATATATAGTGTACATTGTCTATGTTTATCTGGTCATTAGTTTGTGTGATTCCAACACTGGTAGAACATCTAATAACTGAAGTTGTCAAGGAGTGTGGGAGACATCGTGGGGTCTGACAGTTTGTCTGTCTACTAGCGAACTAAAGAGGTGATGGAACAAGAGGAAGTTGTTATAGACACCCAGAGAGAGGAGTTGGTCACATGACCAGGAAGTTGATGTTTCATTGGTCACGTGACCAGGAAGTTGATGTTTCATTGGATAAGGGAGTGTAAAGGAGTAGCCAATAAAGGATGGAATAGATTACCATTGGTCTGTATCATTGGGCCTCCTTTGGAGAGAAAACCAGAACACAGTGATTACAAGTCAACGTCTGGACGGATGAGTTGGAATCGGCCCAAATGGAACCCTGTCCCCTACGCAGGGCACTACTTCTGACAAGGGCCCATAGGGTTAGAGCCAATAGGGCTCTGGTCGATAGTAGTGCCCTGCAAATGGAATAGAGTGCTACTTAGGACAGGGATTAGTTGGATCGGCCCAAATGGAACCCTGTCCCCTATGCAGGGCACTACTTCTGACAAGGGCCCATAGGGTTAGAGCCAATAGGGCTCTGGTCGATAGTAGTGCCCTGCAAATGGAATAGAGTGCTACTTAGGACACAGATTAGTTGAGCTGCCACCCAGACACCTGCCAGCATCACTCATCACAGGGGACGGGCTCAGCACTGAAAAGGGGGACTCTCTGCAATATGGCGTCCTCAGAGGTTTACTTACAGAGGAGACGCTTCCTGCTTACAGACAGTGAAGGACAGCAGGATCATAATCTGCCAATGCTCCAGACAGCCACTAGGGGATCCTCTCGATGCAGGTATAGAGACCCACAGTGGAGGTGTCATAATACCCATAAGACCTAGCGGTCAAACAAGGAAATTATTCCAATCTTTGTTTTTCCCACCGTTCATTTTCCAATAAGGGATTTTAGAAACACTTGAAATGAGGGCTGTGTTTTTGTGTAGGTTAACCCTGCCGTGGTGTTTTGTGTAGGTTAACCCTGCCGTGGTGTTTTGTGTAGGTTTAACCTGCCGTGGTGTTTTGTGTAGGTTTAACCTGCCGTGGTGTTTTGTGTAGGTTTACCCTGCCGTGGTGTTTTGTGTAGGTTTACCCTGCCGTGGTGTTTAACCTGCCGTGGTGTTTTGTGTAGGTTTAACCTGCCGTGGTGTTTTGTGTAGGTTTAACCTGCCGTGGTGTTTTGTGTAGGTTTAACCTAACGTGGTGTTTTGTGTAGGTTTAACCTGCCGTGGTGTTTTGTATAGGTTTAACCTGCCGTGGTGTTTTGTGTAGGTTTAACCTGCCGTGGTGTTTTGTGTAGGTTTACCCTGCCGTGGTGTTTAACCTGCCGTGGTGTTTTGTGTAGGTTTAACCTGCCGTGGTGTTTTGTGTAGGTTTAACCTAACGTGGTGTTTTGTGTAGGTTTAACCTAACGTGGTGTTTTGTGTAGGTTTAACCTGCCGTGGTGTTTTGTGTAGGTTTAACCTGCCGTGGTGTTTTGTGTAGGTTTAACCTGCCGTGGTGTTTTGTGTAGGTTTAACCTGATGTGGTGTTTTGTGTAGGTTTAACCTAACATGGTGTTTTGTGTAGGTTTAACATGCTGTGGTGTTTTGTGCAGGTTTAACCTGCCGTGGTGTTTTGTGTAGGTTTAACCTGCCGTGGTGTTTTGTGTAGGTTTAACATGCTGTGGTGTTTTGTGCAGGTTTAACCTGCCGTGGTGTTTTGTGTAGGTTTAACCTGCCGTGGTGTTTTGTGTAGGTTTAACCTGCCGTGGTGTTTTGTGTAGGTTTAACCTGCCGTGGTGTTTTGTGTACGTTTAACCTGCCGTGGTGTTTTGTGTAGGTTTAACCTGCCGTGGTGTTTAACCTGCCGTGGTGTTTTGTGTAGGTTTAACCTGCCGTGGTGTTTTGTGTAGGTTTACCCTGCCGTGGCGTTTTGTGTAGGTTTAACCTACCGTGGTGTTTTGTGTAGGTTTAACCTGCCGTGGTGTTTTGTGTAGGTTTAACCTGCCGTGGTGTTTTGTGTAGGTTTAACCTGCCGTGGTGTTTTTGTGTAGGTTTAACCTGCCGTGGTGTTTTGTGTAGGTTTAACCTACCGTGGTGTTTTGTGTAGGTTTAACCTGCCGTGGTGTTTTGTGTAGGTTTAACCTGCCGTGGTGTTTGTGTAGGTTTAACCTGCCGTGGCGTTTTGTGTAGGTTTAACCCTGCCGTGGTGTTTTGTGTAGGTTTAACCTGCCGTGGTGTTTTGTGTAGGTTTAACCTGCCGTGGTGTTTTGTGTAGGTTTAACCTACCGTGGTGTTTTGTGTAGGTTTAACCTGTCGTGGTGTTTTGTGTAGGTTTAACCTGCCGTGGTGTTTTGTGTACGTTTAACCTGCCGTGGTGTTTTGTGTGGGTTTAACCTGCCGTGGTGTTTTGTGTGGGTTTAACCTGCCGTGGTGTTTTGTGTAGGTTTAACCTGCCGTGGTGTTTTGTGTAGGTTTAACCTGCCGTGGTGTTTTGTGTGGGTTTAACCTGCCGTGGTGTTTTGTGTGGGTTTAACCTGCCGTGGTGTTTTGTGTAGGTTTAACCTGCCGTGGTGTTTAACCTGCCGTGGTGTTTTGTGTAGGTTTAACCTGCCGAGGTGTTTTGTGTAGGTTTAACCTGCCGTGGTGTTTTGTGTAGGTTTAACCTAACGTGGTGTTTTGTGTAGGTTTAACCTAACGTGGTGTTTTGTGTAGGTTTAACCTAACGTGGTGTTTTGTGTAGGTTTAACCTGCCGTGGTGTTTTGTGTAGGTTTACCCTGCCGTGGTGTTTTGTGTAGGTTTAACCTGCCGTGGTGTTTTGTGTAGGTTTAACCTAACGTGGTGTTTTGTGTAGGTTTAACCTGCCGTGGTGTTTTGTGTGGGTTTACCCTGCCGTGGTGTTTTTTGTAGGTTTAACCTGCCGTG
The DNA here is from genome assembly GCF_034236695.1 of Oncorhynchus nerka. Classification (NCBI taxonomy): domain Eukaryota; kingdom Metazoa; phylum Chordata; class Actinopteri; order Salmoniformes; family Salmonidae; genus Oncorhynchus; species Oncorhynchus nerka. The sequence goes on along the minus strand of NC_088413.1, from coordinate 8,046,867 downwards.
GTGTTTTGTGTAGGTTTAACCTGCCGTGGTGTTTTGTGTAGGTTTAACCTGCCGTGGTGTTTTGTGTAGGTTTACCCTGCCGTGGTGTTTTGTGTAGGTTTACCCTGCCGTGGTGTTTTGTGTAGGTTTACCCTGCCGTGGTGTTTTGTGTAGGTTTAACCCTCCGTGGTGTTTTGTGTAGGTTTACCCTGCCGTGGTGTTTTGTGTATGTTTAACCCTCCGTGGTGTTTTGTGTAGGTTTACCCTGCCGTGGTGTTTTGTGTAGGTTTAACCTGCCGTGGTGTTTTGTGTAGGTTTAACCTGCCGTGGTGTTTTGTGTAGGTTTAACCTGCTGTGGTGTTTTGTGTAGGTTTAACCTGCCGTGGTGTTTTGTGTAGGTTTAACCTGCCGTGGTGTTTTGTGTAGGTTTAACCTGCCGTGGTGTTTTGTGTAGGATTAACCTGCCGTGGTGTTTTGTGTAGGTTTAACCTGCCGTGGTGTTTTGTGTAGGTTTAACCTGCCGTGGTTTTTTGTGTAGGTTTAACCTGCCGTGGTGTTTTGTGTAGGTTTAACCTGCCGTGGTGTTTTGTGTAGGTTTAACCCTGCCGTGGTGTTTTGTGTAGGTTTAACCTGCCGTGGTGTTTTGTGTAGGTTTACCCTGCCGTGGTGTTTTGTGTAGGTTTACACTGCCGTGGTGTTTTGTGTAGGTTTAACCTGCCGTGGTGTTTTGTGTAGGTTTAACCTGCCGTGGTGTTTTGTGTAGGTTTACCCTGCCGTGGTGTTTTGTGTGGGTTTAACCTGCCGTGGTGTTTTGTGTAGGTTTACCCTGCCGTGGTGTTTTGTGTGGGTTTAACCTGCCGTGGTGTTTTGATGACCCTGTAAATCTCTCTACGACAAGGTGACTTCTATCAATATATTCAGCTCTATTTACTCTCAGATTCTAAAATGCTAATTAGCATCAAAGTAGACACCATGCCAGACTACAAATCCCAGCATGCTCCTGCACGTCATCTCTATCTGATATCTTTACTTCCAGGTATTGATCCTGCAGGTCATCTCTGATACCATTACTTCCAGGTATTGATCCTGCAGGTCATCTCTGATACCTTTACTTCCAGGTATTGATCCTGCAGGTCATCTCTGATACCTTTACTTCCAGGTATTGATCCTGCAGGTCATCTCTGATACCTTTACTACCAGGTATTGATCCTGCAGGTCATCTCTGATACCTTTACTACCAGGTATTGATCCTGCAGGTCATCTCTGATATCTTTACTACCAGGTATTGATCCTACAGGTCATCTCTGATACCTTTACTACCAGGTATTGATCCTGCAGGTCTCTAGCTGACACCTTTACTACCAGGTATTGATCCTGCAGGTATTGATCCTACAGGTATTGATCCTACAGGTGTTGATCCTGCAGGTCTCTATCTGATACCTTTACTACCAGGTATTGATCCTGCAGGTCATCTCTGATACCTTTACTACCAGGTATTGATCCTGGAGGTCTCTATCTGATACCTTTACTACCAGGTATTGATACTACAGGTATTGATCCTGCAGGTATGGATCCTGCAGGTCATCTCTGATACCTTTACTACCAGGTATTGATCCTGCAGGTCATCTCTGATACCATTACTACCAGGTATTGATCCTGCAGGTCATCTCTGATACCTTTACTACCAGGTATTGATCCTGCAGGTCATCTCTGATACCTTTACTACCAGGTATTGATCCTGCAGGTCATCCCTGATACCTGGACTATCAGGTATTGATCCTACAGGTCATCTCTGATACCTTTACTACCAGGTATTGATCCTGGAGGTCATCTCTGATACCTTTACTACCAGGTATTGATCCTACAGGTCATCTCTGATATCTTTACTACCAGGTATTGATCCTGCAGGTCATCTCTGATACCTTTACTACCAGGTATTGATCCTGGAGGTCATCTCTGATACCTTTACTACCAGGTATTGATCCTGGAGGTCATCTCTGATACCTTTACTACCAGGTATTGATCCTGGAGGTCATCTCTGATACCTTTACTACCAGGTATTGATCCTGGAGGTCATCTCTGACACCTTTACTACCAGGTATTGTGTCAATTTAAAAACGTACACAAGACAGTTCACAGAATAGTCCAATAGCCACATTAGATAGTTAATCCAGAGATTTGTAGTTCTTTACGGGAGCCACATTAGATAGTTAATCCAGAGATTTGTAGTTCTTTACAGGAGCCACATTAGATAGTTAATCCAGAGATTTGTAGTTCTTTACGGGAGCCACATTAGATAGCTAATCCAGAGATTTGTAGTTCTTTACAGGAGCCACATTAGATAGTTAATCCAGAGATTTGTAGTTCTTTACAGGAGCCACATTAGATAGTTAATCCAGAGATTTCTAGTTCTTTACGGGGGCCACATTAGATAGTTAATCCAGAGATTTGTAGTTCTTTACGGGAGCCACAATAGCAGCTAATTAGCATTTTTTTTGGGGGGGCGAATACATGAATAAAAGGTTTACACAGTTATCAAAACGTCACACCAGGGTAAACTGACACGAAACAACAGCCCTTATTTTAATCCCCTTTGGGGAAAAATGATTGGAACCATTTCCTTGTTTGACCGCGGGGTTTTATGGGTATCATGACTCAAACTGTGGTACTCTATATGCCTCAACGGAGGGAAGAAACTAGGAAGGCACGACAGTGGCCCTCTTGGGAATATTGTCGTTCTCGGTAGTCGCTGAGCAGGAAGTCACCCCCCGCTGTGTCCCGTGATGTCATATTGCGGAGCGTCCCCATTCGACCTCTCTAACAGTTATCGATGCTGATCGGTGATTTATAACCAGTAAATGATCAATGATCATTTAGAACACCTATTGATCAATATTCATCACGATCATCTATTAATCACATGTATTGGACGAGGTGGATTCACTATTGGCTACATTTTACAACAGCACACCCCATCTAATCTACACATCAGTTACGTCTGTTGTACAAAAAAGGCTACGTTTATACAGGCAGCCCAAGTTTCGAGCTAAAGATCTGATCTGATTGGTGTAAAAAAAAATTTAGAAAAGAACAAACAAGATCAGAATGTGACTGTCTGTGTAAACGGAGCCACAGAGAACCCAAAAGGAAAGGACACTTATCTAATCTACAATCTATTAAGATCAGAATGTGACTGTCTGTGTAAACGCAGCCACAGAGAACCCAAAAGGAAAGGACACTTATCTAATCTACAATCTATAAAGATCAGAATGTGACTGTCTGTGTAAACGCAGCCACAGAGAACCAGAAGGAAAGGACACTTATCTAATCTACAATCTATTAAGATCAGAATGTGACTGCCTGTGTAAACGCAGCCACAGAGATTAAGATCAGAATGTGACTGCCTGTGTAAACGCAGCCACAGAGAACCAGAAGGAAAGGACACTTATCTAATCTACAATCTATTAAGATCAGAATGTGACTGCCTGTGTAAACGCAGCCACAGAGACCCAGCAGGAATGGACTCTGACCTTTGATGAAGTAGTCCCTGTTGGGTCCGATCAGCGTGTTGTAAGGGTACCCGTAGTAGGTGAGAGTGTAGGGGTCACACTGGTACACGTAGTTCTGCTGGACTGGTTCCGGAGCTGCCGCGGCCGCGGACGCCGTAGCGCCCCCTTTGGATGCCTTCTGGTAACGCGTGTACTGCTCCTTGTCGACAGGCTTAGCCAGGGTGACCTCGATACAGGACCCCTCCACCTCCGTCCCGTTCAGGTGGTCCATGGCAACCACGGCATCGTCACGGGACGAGAAGTGGACGAAGGCGTAGTCGCGGATCTTCTTGACACGTTCCACGCAGCCCTGGTTCCACTGGCCAAACACCTAGAACACAGAGACATGTTAATACAGCCCTGGGTTCCACTGGCCAAACACCTAGAACACAGAGACATGTTAATACAGCCCTGGTTCCACTGGCCAAACACCTAGAACACAGAGACATGTTAATACAGCCCTGGGTTCCACTGGCCAAACACCTAGAACACAGAGACATGTTAATACAGCCCTGGTTCCACTGGCCAAACACCTAGAACACAGAGACATGTTAATACAGCCCTGG
>NC_088413.1:8032774-8037774 GCF_034236695.1 Oncorhynchus nerka | reverse complement strand
CAGATTACTACATGATGGGAGTCTCCTCTATCAGACACCACTACACTCAGATTACTACATGATGGGAGTCTCCTCTATCAGACACCACTACACTCAGATTACTACATGATGGGTGTCTCCTCTATCAGACACCACTACACTCAGATTACTACATGATGGGAGTCTCCTCTATCAGACACCACTACACTCAGATTACTACATGATGGGAGTCTCCTCTATCAGACACCACTACACTCAGATTACTACATGATGGGTGTCTCCTCTATCAGACACCACTACACTCAGATTACTACATGATGGGAGTCTCCTCTATCTGACACCACTACACTCAGATTACTACATGATGGGAGTCTCCTCTATCAGACACCACTACACTCAGATTACTACATGATGGGAGTCTCCTCTATCTGACACCACTACACTCAGATTACTACATGATGGGAGTCTCCTCTATCAGACACCACTACACTCAGATTACTACATGATGGGAGTCTCCTCTATCAGACACCACTACACTCAGATTACTACATGATGGGTGTCTCCTCTATCAGACACCACTACACTCAGATTACTACATGATGGGAGTCTCCTCTATCAGACACCACTACACTCAGATTACTACATGATGGGAGTCTCCTCTATCAGACACCACTACACTCAGATTACTACATGATGGGAGTCTCCTCTATCAGACACCACTACACTCAGATTACTACATGATGGGAGTCTCCTCTATCTGACACCACTACACTCAGATTACTACATGATGGGAGTCTCCTCTATCAGACACCACTACACTCAGATTACTACATGATGGGAGTCTCCTCTATCAGACACCACTACACTCAGATTACTACATGTAGGGAGTCTCCTCTATCAGACACCACTACACTCAGATTACTACATGATGGGAGTCTCCTCTATCAGACACCACTACACTCAGATTACTACATGATGGGTGTCTCCTCTATCAGACCCCACTACACTCAGATTACTACATGATGGGAGCCTCCTCTATCAGACACCACTACACTCAGATTACTACATGATGGGAGTCTCCACTATCAGACACCACTACACTCAGATTACTACATGTAGGGAGTCTCCTCTATCAGACACCACTACACTCAGATTACTACATGATGGGAGTCTCCTCTATCAGACACCATTACACTCAGATTACTACATGATGGGAGTATCCTCTATCAGACACCACTACACTCAGATTACTACATGATGGGAGTCTCCTCAATCAGACACCACTACACTCAGATTACTACATGATGGGAGTCTCCACTATCAGACACCACTACAGACACCACTACACTCAGATTACTACATGATGGGAGTCTCCTCTATCAGACACCACTACACTCAGATTACTACATGATGGGAGTCTCCTCTATCAGACACCACTACATTCAGATTACTACATGATGGGAGTCTCCACTATCAGACACCACTACACTCAGATTACTACATGATGGGAGTGTCCTCTATCAGACACCACTACAGACACCACTACACTCAGATTACTACATGATGGGAGTCTCCTCTATCAGACACCACTACACTCAGATTACTACATGATGGGAGTCTCCTCTATCAGACACCACTACAGACACCACTACACTCAGATTACTCAGAGTCTCCTCTATCAGACACCACTACACTTAGATTACTACATGATGGGAGTCTCCTCTATCAGACACCACTACACTCAGATTACTACATGATGGGAGTCTCCTCTATCAGACACCACTACACTCAGATTACTACATGATGGGTGTCTCCTCTATCTGACACCACTACACTCAGATTACTACATGATGGGAGTCTCCTCTATCAGACACCACTACACTCAGATTACTACATGATGGGAGTGTCCTCTATCAGACACAACTACACTCAGATTACTACATGTAGGGAGTCTCCTCTATCAGACACCACTACACTCAGATTACTACATGATGGGTGTCTCCTCTATCAGACACCACTACACTTAGATTACTACATGATGGGAGTCTCCTCTATCAGACACCACTACACTCAGATTACTACATGATGGGAGTCTCCTCTATCAGACACCACTACACTCAGATTACTACATGTAGGGAGTCTCCTCTATCAGACACCACTACACTCAGATTACTACATGATGGGAGTCTCCTCTATCAGACACCACTACAGACATCACTACACTCAGATTACTACATGCAGGGAGTCTCCTCTATCAGACACCACTACACTCAGATTACTACATGATGGGTGTCTCCTCTATCAGACACCACTACACTCAGATTACTACATGATGGGAGTCTCCTCTATCAGACACCACTACACTCAGATTACTACATGATGGGAGTCTCCTCTATCAGACACCACTACAGACACCACTACACTCAGATTACTACATGATGGGAGTCTCCTCTATCAGACACCACTACACTCAGATTTCACTCAACACCCTATCCCAGTTCACTACACCAGGGTCCATAGGGAATACTCTCTATGTAGTCTCAGGGTCCTACCACTCTCTATGTAGTTCACTACTTTAGACCAGGTCCATAGGGAATAGGGCACCACTCTCTATGTAGTTCACTACTTTAGACCAGAGTCCATAGGGAATAGGGCACCACTCTCTATGTAGTTCACTACTTTACACTAGACCAGAGTTCAGAGTTCACTACTTTAGACCAGAGTCCATGATGGGTGTAGTTCACTACTTTAGACCATAACCTGTTTCCATCAGGTAACTACAGTCCATAATAACCTGTTTCCATCAGGTGTAACTACAGTCCATAATAACCTGTTTCCATCAGGTGTAACTACAGTCCATAATAACCTGTTTCCATCAGTCCATAATAACCTGTTTCCATCAGGTGTAACTACAGTCCATAATAACCACATCAGGTGTAACTACAGTCCATAATAACCTGTTTCCATCAGGTGTAACTACAGTCCATAATAACCTGTTTCCATCAGGTGTAGACAGTCCATAATAACCTGTTTCCATCAGTAACTGTTTCCATCAGGTGTAAGTCCATAATAACCTTACTACATAACCTGTTTCCATCAGGAGTCCATAATAACCTGTTTCCATCAGGTGTAACTACAGTCCATAATAACCTGTTTCCATCAGGTGTAACTACAGTCCATAATAACCTGTTTACAGTCCATAATAACCTGTTTCCATCAGGTGTAACTACAGTCCATAATAACCTGTTTCCATCAGGTTAACTACATCCATAATAACCTGACACAGTCCATAATAACCTGTTTCCATCAGGTGTGTAACCTGTTTCCATTATGTAACTACAGTCCATAATAACCTGTTTCCATCAGGTGTAACTACAGTCCATAATAACCTGTTTCCATCAGGTGTAACTACAGTCCATAATAACCTGTTCCATCAGGTGTAACTACAGTCCATAATAACCTGTTTCCATCATGTAACTACAGTCCATAATAACCTGTTTCCATCAGGTGTAACTACAGTCCATAATAACCTGTTTCCATCAGGTGACACCACTAACCTGTTTCCATCAGGTGTAACTACAGTCCATAATAATGTTTCCATGGGAGTCAGGTCCTACAGTCCATAATAACCTGTTTCCATCAGGTGACAGTCCATAATAACCTGTTTCCATCAGGTGTAACTACAGTCCATAATAACCTGTTTCCATAATAACCTGGGAGTCCATAATAACCTGTTTCCATCAGGTGTAACAGTCCATAATAACCTGTTTCCATCATGTAACTACAGTCCATAATAACCTGTTTCCATCAGGTGAGTCCATAATAACCTGTTTCCATCAGACACATAATAACCTGTTTCCATCAGGTGTAACTACAGTCCATAATAACCTGTTTCCATTAGGTGTAACTACAGTCCATAATAACCTGTTTCCATCAGGTGTAACTACAGTCCATAACCTGTTTCCATCAGGTGTAACTACAGTCCATAATAACCTGTTTCCATCAGGTGTAACTACAGTCCATAATAACCTGTTTCCATCATGGGTGTCTCCATCAGGTGTAACTACAGTCCATAATAACCTGTTTCCATCAGTAACTACACTACAGTCCATAATAACCTGTTTCCATCAGGTGTAACTACAGTCCATAATAACCTGGGTAACTACAGTCCATAATAACCTGTTTCCATCAGGTGTAACTACAGTCCATAATAACCTGTTTCCATCAGGTGTAACTACAGTCCATAATAACCTGACACCACTACACTGTTTCCATCAGGTGTAATTACAGTCCATAATAACCTGTTTCCATTAGGTGTAACTACAGGGACCTGTTTCCATCTAACTACAGTCCATAATAACCTGTTTCCATCAGGTGTAACCACAGTTTCCCATAAGTCCATAATAACCTGTTTCCATCAGGTGTAACTACAGTCCATAATAACCTGTTTCCATTAGGTGTAACTACAGTCCATTACCTGTTTCCATCATGTAACTACAGTCCATAATAACCTGTAACTACAGTCCATAATAACCTGTTTCCATCAGGTGACAGTCCATAACACTCAGATTACTCAGTCCATAATAACCTGTTTCCATGTAGGTGTAACTACAGTCCATAATAACCTGTTTCCATCAGGTGTAACTGTAGGTGTTCCATAATAACCTGTTTCCATCAGGTGTAACTACAGTCCATAATAACCTGTTTCCATCAGGTGTCCAGTCCATAATAACCTGTTTCCATTAGGTGTAACAGTCCATAATAACCTGTTTCCTGTCCATAATAACCTGTTTCCATTCAGGTGTAACTACAGTCCATAATAACCTGTTTCCATTAGACCAGTCCATAATAACCTGTCCATAGGTGTAACTAGTCCATAATAACCTGTTTCCCATAATAACCTGTTTCCATCAGGTGTAACTACAGTCCATAATAACCTGTTTCCATCAGGTGTTTCCAGTCCATAATAACCTGGTGTAACTACAGTCCATAATAACTGTTTCCATAGGTGTAACTACAGT
>NC_088413.1:8020274-8027774 GCF_034236695.1 Oncorhynchus nerka | reverse complement strand
GTGAGTGTCTAGTGTGTACTGTGAGTGTGTGTACCAGTTGACAACTAGTGAGTGTGTGTACTGGACAGTGTGTGTACTAGTGAGTCCTGTAAGTAACCAGTGTGGAACATGAGTGTTTGTGATGTACTAGTGAGTGCAACCAATCACCTGTGTTCCACTAGTGAGTGTAAACTAGTGATACTAGTGTGTGTGTGTGTGTGTGTGTACTAGTGAGTGTGTGTGTGAAACAGTGTGTGTGTACTGTGTGTGTACAGTGGAAACTAGTGTGTGTGTACTAGTGTGTGTCACAGACTAGAGTGTGACAACACACCCACACAGTGACACACACTACACACACACCCACACACACACCCACACACACACCCACACACACACACACACCCACACACACACACACACACACACACACACACACACACTACACAGAGAGAGTGTGAGAGTGACAGAAACAGTGAGTGACACCCACATTAACTAGTGAGTGTGTACTAGTGAGTGACACTAGTGAGTGTGTACAGTGAGTGTGTACAAGTGAGTAGTGTCCTACCAGTGAGCCAAAACTGGTGAGCAGTAACTAGTGAGTGTTGAACTAGAGAAAAAGTGAGTGTGTAAGAGAGTTAGTTTGAGTGTTCACTAGTAACTAGTGTCATGCAGTTATAGAGTAATAAATGACTATTGTAGCTGAGAAACTATTGTAGCAGAATTTTTTAATGGAATATCTACAGTAGTGCGTACAGAGTGCCCACTATGAAATGACATGAGTCCTGTGTTCCAATGGAACTAAACTAGTGTAGGAGTACAGAGTGCCCATTATCAGAACCATCACTCCTGTGTTGTATGGAATACTAGAGTGAGAGAGTGGACAGAGAGTGTGTAGGATTGAAACTTGAAACTAAACTATCAGCAACCATCACTCCTGTGTTCCAATGGAATATCTACATAGGAGTACAGAGGCCCATTATCAGCAACCATCACTCCTGTGTTCCAATGGAATATCTACATAGGAGTACAGAGGCCCATTATCAGTAACCATCACTCCTGTGTTCCAATGGAATATCTACATAGTGAGTACAGAGGCCCATTATCAGTGTGTCACTCCTGTTTTCCAATGGAATATCTACATGTGAGTACAGAGGCCCATTATCAGTAACCATCACTCCTGTGTTCCAATGGAATATCTACATGTGTGAGTACAGAGGCCCATTATCAGTGTGTGTCACTCCTGTTCCAATGTGTGTGTGGTACTACATAGGAGTACAGAGGAAACTAAACTAGTGTGTGTGTGTGTGTACAGTGTAACCATCACTCCTGTGTTCCAATGGAATATCTACATATGTGACAGAGGCCCATTATCAGTGTGTCACTCCTGTGTTCCAATGGACTACGTGTGTGTTAGCTGTCCAAGGTATCATTTTGTGTGGTACTAGTGTGTGTGTCATGTGAAACCCTAGTTTGCAATTATGTTAGCACAGCTGAGAACTGTGTTTCTAGTGTGTGTAATTGTGTGTAGTAATAAAAGTTTGTCATTTTAAACTAGTTGTGTATCTGAGCATCAGCATTTGTATGTTAGTGTGTGTGTGTGTGTGTCAGAAACATTGGAGTTCAACAAGTTATTGCAAACCATGTGTGTGTGTGTGTAACTTTGTGTGTTCTGAAACTGAGCAACCAGTCTATTCTGTGTTCTGAGAAATGAAGGCTTTTCCATACAAGAAATTGCCAAGAAACTGAAGATCTGTGTGTGTGTGCTGTGTGTGTGTGTGTACTACTCCTTTCACAGAACAGTGCAAACTGGCTCTAATCAGAATAGAAAGTGTGAGTGTGTGATGGAATGTGTCTACAACTGAGTGCAAGGGGTACAAGCAACCATTAGAGTGTCTAGTGTGTGAGTAAACAGACTGTGTGTACAAGTCCTCAACTGGCAACTGTGTGTCCTAAATAGAATGTCAAAACACCAGTGTGTGTGCACAACAGTGAAGATCAAGTACTAGTGTGAGTGTGTGTGTTCTAGGCAGAGTTGTACTAGTGTGTGTGTCAACAAGTGAAGAGGAGACTGTGCATGCTGGTCAATGTGAATAGTACTAGATTGTGTACTGTGTCTCAACGTCAACAGTGAAGAGGTGACTAGTGGAGTGCTGGTGTTACTAGGCAGAGTTCCTCTGTCCAGTCTCAACGTCAACTGAAGAGGTGTGTTACTAGTGTGAGTGTGCTGGAAACTCTAGGCAGAGTTCCTCTGTCCAGTCTCAGTGTGTGTGCCAACAGTGAAGAGTGTGACTAGGGAGATGCTGGTGTGTCTAGGCAGAGTTCCTCTGTCCAGTCTCAACGTCAACAGTGAAGAGGAGAGTGTGTGTGTGTACTGAGCTGGGTAGGCAGAGTTGTCTGTCCAGTCTGTGTGTCAACAGTGAGTGTGAGTGAAATGCTGTCCTTAACTTGTCTGCTTAAAATTCTCTGTTCCTCTCAGTTTTTGGAGAAGTGGAGTCAGGTAAGGACAGTCTGGACTTATGTCAACCACCTGCATTCACTAGAGAGAGAAAGAAACAGTCAGAAGAGACAGTGAAGAGGAGAGACAGAGAGAGAGACTAGAGAGAGAGCTGTCAGAGAGAGAGAGAGAGAGAGGGGGAGACAGAGAGAGAGAGAGAGACAGAGTTCCTCTGTCCAGTCTCAACGTCAACAGAGAGAGAGAGAGAGGATGCTGGCCTTCTAGGCAGAGTTCCTCTGTCCAGTCTCAACGTCAACAGCGAAGAGGAGACCTGGATGCTGGCCTTCTAGGCAGAGTTCCTCTGTCCAGTCTCAACGCCAACAGAGAAGAGGAGACAGAGGGATGCTGGCCTTCTAGGCAGAGTTCCTCTGTCCAGTCTCAACGTCAACAGAGAAGAGAGAGAGAGAGCTGGACTGGGAGAGAGAGCAGAGTTCCTCTGTCCAGTCTCAAGTCAACAGTGAAGAGGAGACAGAGGATGCTGGAGAAGACAGAGTTCCTCTGTCCAGTCTCAACGTCAACAGCGAAGAGGGAGACTCCTGGATGCTGGCCAAGACAGAGGTCCTCTGTCCAGTCTGTGTTCTTTTGCCCAGAGAGAGAGGATCTGGCCTTATTGTTATTGGCCAGTCTGAACAGAGAGAGAGGCTTTTTCTTTGAGAACTCTGTAGCAGATACAGAGTCAGAACCAGTCAAACACGCTGAGAGAGAGAGACAGAGAGACCAGAGAGAGAGATCTGTCAGAGAGAGAGAGAGAGACTGAGAGAGAGAGAGATCTGAGAGAGAGAGAGAAACACCCTGCTAGAGAGAGAGAGACAGTAACTCTCCCTGGGAGTCTCAGAGAGAGAGAGAGAGTGAGAGAGAGAGAGAGAGAGAGAGAGAGAGAGAGAGAGAGAGACACAGAGAGAGAGAGAGATCTGAGACACAGAGATAGAGAGTCCTATCCAGAGAAAGACAGAGACAGACAGAGAGAGAGGGAGACTCTCCTGAGAGATATGAGAAAGAGAGAGACAGAGAGAGAGAGATATCTGACACAGAGAGAGAGATCTGTCAGAGAGAGATCTGTCCTAGGAGAATAAACAGAGAGAGCTATTTCAGTAAGAGAGAGAAACTCTGAAGGAGAAATCGTCCTGATTATTTATTCTCCAATCTGTCAATCTCCTCTGTCCTGACCATTTACTGTCCTGTGAGGTGGATTGAAACCTGAGGCAGCAATCTGTCCTCTTATTAACCTTGGCCAAATCACTGTCCTATCCAATAAACACACACACACACACACACACACACACACACACACACACACACACACACACTGTCCCCACATCACACACAGCTCTATAAAGGAACTGACTGTTTTGTCGGAGGTTAAAAGGTCAAAGGTCAGAGATGATCACGGGAAGGAGAATCTAAAACACTAATAACTAACTAACAATGTGACTGAGACGAATCATGTTCTAGGACTGCAACCAATCACCTGTCTTCCACAGACAACTGTCATGACATCTGTCCTAGGTCATGATCTGTCTTGGTGCATAACCCCATTGGTCTGTAACCCCATTGGTCTGTAACCCCATTGGTCTGTAACCCCATTGGTCTGTAACCCCATTGGTCTGTAACCCCATTGGTCTGTAACCCCATTGGTCTGTAACCCCATTGGTCTGTAACCCCATTGGTCCGTAACCCCATTGGTCTGTAACCCCATTGGTCTGTAACCCCATTGGTCTGTAACCCCATTGGTCTGTAACCCCATTGGTCCGTAACCCCATTGGTCTGTAACCCCATTGGTCTGTAACCCCATTGGTCTGTAACCCCATTGGTCCGTAACCCCATTGGTCTGTAACCCCATTGGTCTGTAACCCCATTGGTCTGTAACCCCATTGGTCTGTAACCCCATTGGTCTGTAACCCCATTGGTGCTGTAACCCCATTGGTCTGTAACCCCATTGGTCTGTAACCCCATTGGCCTGTAACCCCATTGGTCTGAAACCCCATTGGTCTGTAACCCCATTGGTCTGTAACCCCATTGGTCTGTAACCCCATTGGTCCGTAACCCCATTGGTCCGTAACCCCATTGGTCCGTAACCCCATTGGTCTGTAACCCCATTGGTCCGTAACCCCATTGGTCTGTAACCCCATTGGTCTGTAACCCCATTGGTCCGTAACCCATTGGTCTGTAACCCCATTGGTCCGAAACCCCATTTGGTCATTGGTGTAACCCCATTGGTCTGTAACCCCATTGGTCCGTAACCCCATTGGTCTGTAACCCCATTGGTCCGTAACCCCATTGGTCTGTAACCCCATTGGTCCGTAACCCTATTGGTGCGTAGGGTTAATTCCTTTCCCGCTAGCGACCCCGGGTTCACTTCCCTGCTCTGCCATTCGCTACAAAATAAATACAGCCGTAGCAGGAACACAGTGGAATAGAGACCTTGACCCCCCCAGCTCTCTCTCCTCTGGGTGTTGAGAACAATGAGAGTCTCAGTCTCTGCTTTTACCTGAGTAGCATTGAGCCAGAGACCTCTGTAACGTTACTTAGGAGACACACACACACATTGGCTCACCCCCCCGCCCAGCCATCCTTAACGACAAAGTCACATGGTAACAGAGTGACCAATGAAAAGGCTGCTTTTACTAAAACTCTGGATAGCTGCTGCCTTGGTTCTATTTCAAAATGTCTTCCTTTAGGATCACAACACAAGTCACATGGTAACAGAGTGACCAATGAAAAGGCTGCTGTTACTAAAACTCTGGATAGCTGCTGCCTTGGTTCTATTTAAAAAGGTCTTCCTCTAGGACCCACAACATAAGTCACATGGTAACAAAGTGACCAATGAAAAGGCTGCTGTTACTACAACACAACATTAGTGACATCGCCAAAGACGGGACGATTCCGGTCGGTCACAAGACTGAGGCATAAAAACTGCCTCTAGATCAGTTGTAAAACCCTTCGACGCGTAGCCTGCCTCCCGACTGGCAGCCTATGCCCTACACACTGTAGGGTGCTTCTTTAGTGGATAGGGGGCCATTTGGGACCAAGGTCGTAGTCAACAACAGTCGTGATGCCAAAAACACAGAGTCAGAAAACCTGATGGTAAAATACTGAATTATAGTGAACTAAAACACTGTCAAAACTGAACTCAAACACAAAATACTGAACTAAAACACTGAACTAAAACACTGAAGAAATACTGAACTAAAACACTGAAGAAACACTGAAAACACTGAACTAAAACACTGAACTAAAACACTGTACTAACACTGAACTAACACTGAACTAAAACACTGAACTAACACTGAACTAAAACACTGAACTAACACTGAACTAAAACACTGAAGAAACACTGAACTAACACTGAATAAACACTGAACTAAAACACTGAACTAAAACACTGAACAAACACTGAACTAAAACACTGAACAAACACTGAACTAAAACACTGAAGAAACACTGAACTAACACTGAATTAAAACACTGAACTAAAACACTGAACTAAAACACTGAACAAACACTGAACTAAAAACTGAACAAACACTGAACTAAAACACTGAAGAAACACTGAACTAAAACACTGAAGAAATACTGAACTAAAACACTGAAGAAACACTGAACTAACACTGAATAAACACTGAACTAAAACACTGAACTAAAACACTGAACAAACACTGAACTAAAACACTGAACAAACACTGAACTAAAACACTGAAGAAACACTGAACTAACACTGAAGAAACACTGAACTAACACTGAACTAAAACACTGAAGAAACACTGAAGAAACACTGAACTAAAACACTGAAGAAACACTGAAAACACTGAAGAAACACTGAACTAACACTGAACAAACACTGAACTAACACTGAACTAAAACACTGAACTAAAACACTGAAGAAACACTGAACTAACACTGAAAAACACTGAAGAAACACTGAACTAACACTGAACTAAAACACTGAACTAAAACACTGAACTAACACTGAACTAAAACACTGAACTAACACTGAACTAAAACACTGAACTAAAACACTGAAGAAACACTGAACTAACACTGAACTAAAACACTGAAGAAACACTGAACTAACACTGAAGAAACACTGAACTAAAAC
This sequence comes from Oncorhynchus nerka, assembly GCF_034236695.1. NCBI lineage: Eukaryota > Metazoa > Chordata > Actinopteri > Salmoniformes > Salmonidae > Oncorhynchus > Oncorhynchus nerka. The sequence goes on along the minus strand of NC_088413.1, from coordinate 8,021,205 downwards.
ACTGAAGAAACACTGAACTAAAACACTGAACTAACACTGAACTAAAACACTGAACTAAAACACTGAACTAAAACACTGAACTAACACTGAATTAAAACACTGAACTAACACTGAACTAAAACACTGAAGAAACACTGAACTAACACTGAACTAAAACACTGAACTAAAACACTGAAGAAACACTGAACTAAAACACTGAACTAACACTGAACTAAAACACTGAACTAAAACACTGAACTAAAACACTGAACTAACACTGAACTAAAACACTGAACTAACACTGAACTAAAACACTGAAGAAACACTGAACTAACACTGAACTAAAACACTGAACTAAAACACTGAAGAAACACTGAACTAACACTGAACTAACACTGAACTAAAACACTGAACTAAAACACTGAAGAAACACTGAACTAAAACACTGAAGAAACACTGAACTAAAACACTGAACTAAAACACTGAACTAAAACACTGAACAAACACTGAACTAAAACACTGAACTAAAACACTGAACTAAAACACTGAACTAACACTGAACTAAAACACTGAACTAACACTGAACTAAAACACTGAAGAAACACTGAACTAACACTGAACTAAAACACTGAACTAAAACACTGAAGAAACACTGAACTAAAACACTGAACTAAAACACTGAAGAAACACTGAACTAAAACACTGAACTAAAACACTGAAGAAACACTGAACTAAAACACTGAACTAAAACACTGAAGAAACACTGAACTAAAACACTGAACTAAAACACTGAAGAAACACTGAATTAACAGTGACTCAACCCTGGCATAAGAATGGCTGAACCACAGAACAGGTAATGATCAGGTAGGAGGAGAAGGAAGAGAGACAGAGAGAGAGAGAGAGAGAGAGAGGAGAGAGAGACAGAAAGAAAGAGGCAGTGAGAGAGAGAGAG
>NC_088413.1:8002774-8017774 GCF_034236695.1 Oncorhynchus nerka | reverse complement strand
TGGGATATGCGTCAACAGCAACCTTGGGAAAATCCTCTGCATTATCATTAACAGCAGACTCGTACATTTCCTCAGTGAAAATAATGTCCTGAGAAAATGTCAAATGAGCTTTTTACTAAATTACCATACAACAGACCACGTATTCACCCTGCACACCCTAAATGACAACCATCAAACCAAAACAAAGGCAGAGTCTTCTCATGCTTTGTCGATAAAAAAAAAAGCTTTCGACTCAATTTGGCACGAGGGTCTGCTATACAATTTGATGGAGAGTGGTGTTGGGGGTAAAACATACGACATTATAAAATCCATGTACACAAACAACAAGTGTGTGGTTAAAATTTTAAAATTGGCAAAATACACACATTTCTTTCAACAGGGTCGTGGGGTGAGACAGGGATGCAGCTTAAGCCCCACCCTCTTCAACATATATATCAACGAACAGTCTAAAGCATCCGGCAGCACCCTACTAGAATCTGAAGTCAAATGTCTACTGTTTGCTGATGATCAGGTGCTTCTGTCACCAACGAAGGAGGGCCGACAGCAGCACCTAGATCTTCTGCACAGATTCTGTCAGACCTGGGCCCAGACAGTAAATCTCAGTAAGACCAAAATAATGGTGTTCCAAAAAAAGGTCCAGTTGCCAGGACCACAAATACAATTTCCATCTAGACACCGTTGCCCTAGCGCACAGAAAAAAACTATACATACCTTGGCCTAAACATCAGCGCCACAGGTAACTTCTACAAAGCTGTGAACGATCTGAGAGACAAGGCAAGAAGGGCATTCTATGCCATCAAAATAAAAAATATCCTCCGTGTAAAACGTGTAAAACGTGAAACACCACAATTAGACCAAATCATGAGAAAACAAAAAGATAATTACTTGACACATTGGAAAGAATTAACAAAACAAACAGAGAAAACTAGAATGATATTTGGCCCTACACAGAGAGTACACAGTGGCAGAATACCTGACCACTGTGACTGACCCAAACTTAAGGAAAGCTTTGATTTATGTATAGACTCAGTGAGCATAGCCTTGCTATTGAGAAAGGCCGCCGTAGGCAGACATGGCTCTCAAGAGAAGACAGGCTATGTGCAACACTGCCCACAAAATGAGGTGGAAACTGAGCTGCACTTCCTAACCTCCTGTCAAATGTATGACCATATTAGAGACACATATTTCCCTAAGATTACACAGATCCACAAAGAATTCAAAAACAAACCCAATCTTGATAAACTCCCATATCTACTGGGTGAAATACCACAGTGTGACATCACTGCAGCAAGATTTGTGACCTGTTGCCACAAGAAAAGGGCAACCAGTGAAGAACAAACACCATTGTAAATACAACCCATATTTATGCTTATTTATTTTCCCTTTGGTACTTTTTTTGCACATCGTTACAACACAGTATATAATGGAGTGATAGAAGTACAGAAGATGTAGAGACACTGGGGTGCAAAGGAGCAAGATAAATAAAATAAATAATAAGTATGGGGATGAGGTAGTTGGGTGGGCTATTGACAGATTGGCTATGTAGAGGTGCAGTGATATTGATCATTTTTCTACCGAGGTACTTTAACTATTTGCACGTCGTTACAACACTATATTCATCATGACAGATATGTTTATATACAAAGTATTCGGCCCCCTTGAACTTTGCGACCTTTTGCCACATTTCAGGCTTCAAACATAAAGATATAAAAAAACTGAAAAATTGGACGTGCAAAATGATTACTATTATTATTATTATTTACTGCTTTATTTATCTAAATCAAATCAAATATTAAATATATTATTATATATATATATATATATATTTATATTATTATATATATAATGTATTAAATAGCCCTTCGTACATCAGCTGATATCTCAAAGTGCTGTACAGAAACCCAGCCTAAAAACCCCAAACAGCAAGCAATGCAGATGTAGAAGCACGGTGGCTAGGAAAAACTCCCTAGAAAGGTCAGAACCTAGGAAGAAACCTAGAGAGGAACCAGGCTATGAGGAAAAACTCCCTAGAAAGGCCAAAACCTAGGAAGAAACCTAGAGAGGAACCAGGCTATGAGGAAAAACTCCCTAGAAAGGTCAGAACCTAGGAAGAAACCTAGAGAGGAACCAGGCTATGAGGGGTGGCCAGTCCTCTTCTGGCTGTGCCGGGTAGAGATTATAACAGAACATGGCCAAGATGTTCAAATGTTCATAAATGACCAGCAGGGTCCAATAATAATAATCCCAGTAGTTGTCGAGGGTGCAACAAGTCAGCACCTCAGGAGTAAATGTCAGTTGGCTTTTCATAGCCGATCATTCAGAGTATCTCTACCACTCCTGCTGTCTCTAGAGAGTTGAAAACAGCAGGTCTGGGACAGGTAGCACTGGTAGTTCAGAGTATCTCTACCACTCCTGCTGTCTACTTGTACCACTTGTATTTCATGCCAATAAAGCAATCTGACTTTGAGAGAGAGAGAAAGAAAGAGAGAGAAAGAAAGAGAGAAAGAGAGAGAGACAGAGAGAGAGAGAGAGAGAGAGAGAGAGAGAGAGAGAGAGAGAGAGAGAGAGAGAGAGAGAGAGAGAGAGAGAGAAAGAGAGACAGAGAGACAGAGAGAGAGAGAGAGAAAGAGAGACAGAAAGAGAGAGAGAGAAAGAGAGAGAGAGAGAGAGAGAGAGAGAGAGAGAGAGAGAGAGGAGAGAGAGAGAGAGAGAGAAAGAGGGAGAGAGAGAGAGAGAAAGAGCCTTTCCCCCTTTCTAACCCTGTTGATGTGAAACCAGATGAAAGATGAACTGTCAGTCATCAGCATCAGCAGATTCATGGTGTTCAGATGACCGGCCGCCCAGGTCACTTGACTAGTGATCAACCATTAACCGTGTATACCACAGGAAGACACGGACGAGGGAATGAGTGACTCGACTGATGGAAGACAGAAAAACATCCCTCCTTCAATCATTCAATCACACACACACACACACACACACACACACACACACACACACACACACACACACACACACACACACACACACACACACACACACACACACACACACACACACACACACACACACACACACACACACACACACACACACACACACACACACACACACACACACACACACACACACACACACACACACACACACACTCGCTCCAAAGGCCCACCTAAGCCCTTTGTAACCTAAGGAATCTGCCTAGTAGACAAACCTAGCAATAAACAGGAATCAACCCAGCAATCTAGCTGTAATATACTGTCCAACAGCCATCGTAAAGGAGAATGAGCTGTCAGTTATCTAGGGGGTTCTCAGTCCTCTTCCTGCTACTCCCTGTCCACTCACCACCACAACTACTGTCCAACAGCCATCGCAAAGGAGAATGAGCAGTCAGTTATCTAGGGGGTTCTCAGTCCTCTTCCTGCTACTCCCTGTTCAACCACAACTACTGTCCAACAGCCATCGTAAAGGAGAAAGTCTTGAGATGAGACGGCCTATAGGGAGGAGGTCAGAGACCTGGTGGTAGGGCCCGATCACCGACAACGATGAGACAGCCTATAGGGAGGAGGTCAGAGACCTGGTGGTAGGGCCCGATCACCGACAACAATGAGACAGCCTACAGGGAGGAGGTCAGAGACCTGGTGGTGCCAGGACAACAACCTCTACAGGACTAAAGGAGGACCGAACAGGACCACATTCACATCGATGAGGTTGTAGTGGAGCGGGTTGACAGTTTCAAGTTCCTTGGTGTCCACATCACTAACAAACTACGATGGTCCAAACACACCATGACAGTCGTGAAGCTGGCACAACAAAACCTCTTTCCCCCTCAGGAGACTGAAAAGATTTGTCATGGGTCCTGAGATCCTCAAAAGGTTCTACAGCTGCACCATCGAGAGCGTCCTGACTGGTTGCAGCACCGCCTGGTATGGTACCTGCTCGGAATCTGACCGCAAGGTGCTACAGAGGGTAGTGAGTATGGCCCAGTACATCACTGGGGCCAAGCTTCCTGACATCCAGGATCTATATACTAGGGACATCCAGGATCTATATCCTAGGGACATCCAGGACCTATATCCTAGGGACATCCAGGATCTATATCCTAGGGACATCCAGGACCTATATCCTAGGAACATCCAGGATCTATATCATAGGGACATCCATGACCTATATCCTAGGGACATCCAGGACCTATATCCTAGGAACATCCAGGATCTATATCCTAGGGACATCCAGGACCTATATCCTAGGGACATCCAGGACCTATATCCTAGGAACATCCAGGATCTATATCCTAGGGACATCCAGTAACTGAAAGGTTGCTGGATTGAATCCCTGAGCTGACAAGGTACAGATCTGTCGTTCTGCCCCTTGAACAAGGCAGTTTAACCCACTGTTCCTAGACCAGTTAACCCACTGTTCCCCTGAACAAGGCAGTTTAACCCACTGTTCCTAGACCAGTTAACCCACTTTTCCCTAGACCAGTTAACCCACTGTTCCTAGACCAGTTAACCCACTGTTCCTAGACCAGTTAACCCACTGTTCCTAGACCAGTTAACCCACTGTTCCTAGACCAGTTAACCCACTGTTCCTAGACCAGTTAACCCACTGTTCCTAGACCAGTTAACCCACTGTTCCTAGACCAGTTAACCCACTGTTCCTAGACCAGTTAACCCACTGTTCCTAGACCAGTTAACCCACTGTTCCTAGACCAGTTAACCCACTGTTCCTAGACCAGTTAACCCACTGTTCCTAGACCAGTTAACCCACTGTTCCTAGACCAGTTAACCCACTGTTCCTAGACCAGTTAACCCACTGTTCCTAGACCAGTTAACCCACTGTTCCTAGACCAGTTAACCCACTGTTCCTAGACCAGTTAACCCACTGTTCCTAGACCAGTTAACCCACTGTTCCTAGACCAGTTAACCCACTGTTCCTAGACCAGTTAACCCACTGTTCCTAGACCAGTTAACCCACTGTTCCTAGACCAGTTAACCCACTGTTCCTAGACCAGTTAACCCACTGTTCCTAGACCAGTTAACCCACTGTTCCTAGACCAGTTAACCCACTGTTCCCCTGTTCCTAGACCAGTTAACCCACTGTTCCTAGACCAGTTTACCCACTGTTCCACTGTTCCTAGACCAGTTAACCCACTGTTCCACTGTTCCTAGACCAGTTAACCCACTGTTCCTAGACCAGTTAACCCACTGTTCCTAGACCAGTTAACCCACTGTTCCTAGACCAGTTAACCCACTGTTCCACTGTTCCTAGACCAGTTAACCCACTGTTCCTAGACCAGTTAACCCACTGTTCCTAGACCAGTTAACCCACTGTTCCTAGACCAGTTAACCTACTGTTCCACTGTTCCTAGACCAGTTAACCCACTGTTCCACTGTTCCTAGACCAGTTAACCCACTGTTCCACTGTTCCTAGACCAGTTAACCCCCTGTTCCACTGTTCCTAGACCAGTTAACCCACTGTTCCTAGACCAGTTAACCTACTGTTCCACTGTTCCTAGACCAGTTAACCCACTGTTCCACTGTTCCTAGACCAGTTAACCCCCTGTTCCACTGTTCCTAGACCAGTTAACCCACTGTTCCTAGACCAGTTAACCCACTGTTCCTAGACCAGTTAACCCACTGTTCCTAGACCAGTTAACCCCCTGTTCCTAGACCGTCATTGTAAAGAAGAGTTTGTTCTTATTAACTGACTTGCCTAGTTAAATAAAGGTTAATTTCCACCCCTCTCCACCTCGTCTCCCCCTCTCCTCTCCCCCTCCACTCCATATCCCCCTCTCTCCCTCTCCTCCCCCTCCTACCTCCCAACTCTGTCTCTCTGTCTCTCTCCCCCTCCACTCCATATCCCCCTCTCTCCCTCTCCTCCCCCTCCTACCTCCCAACTCCCCCTCTCTCCTTTAAACTTGAGTGAACAAGAGGTATGAGAGTAACAGGTACAAGAACCAGGATAATGAAGGAGGGAGAAAAAGGGAGAGGGGTGAGGAGGGGGGGGTAATGCTGGGACATCACACCACGGAGAGGTGGAGAGGGAGAGGGAAGAGGGGGGGTAATGCTGGGACATCACACCACGGAGAGGGCGAGGAGTGGAAGAAGGGAGGAGGGGAAGGAGAGAACCAAGTGTTCCCTCGATCTCTTCAACCTCCCCCCCCCCCCACCTGCCTGGCACTAGAAAGCTCTTCAAATGTGAAACTGGCCCACCACACACACACACACACACACACACACACACACACACACACACACACACACACACACACACACACACACTTCGGGTTGTATTCAGTTCATTACCGAGCCTCCCTTCTGATCATTCTCATGTTGTGTTCTCCAACTAACCACTCTGATCATTCTCATGTTGTGTTCTCCTTTCTAACCACTCTGATCATTCTCATGTTGTGTTCTCCAACTAACCACTCTGATCATTCTCATGTTGTGTTCTCCAACTAACCACTCTGATCATTCTCATGTTGTGTTCTCCTTTCTAACCACTCTGATCATTCTCATGTTGTGTTCTCCAACTAACCAACTAACCACTCTGATCATTGTCATGTTGTGTTCTCCAACTAACCACTCTGATCATTCTCATGTTGTGTTCTCCAACTAACCAACTAACCACTCTGATCATTGTCATGTTGTGTTCTCCAACTAACCACTCTGATCATTCTCATGTTGTGTTCTCCAACTAACCACTCTGATCATTCTCATGTTGTGTTCTCCTTTCTAACCACTCTGATCATTCTCATGTTGTGTTCTCCAACTAACCACTCTGATCATTCTCATGTTGTGTTCTCCAACTAACCAACTAACCACTCTGATCATTGTCATGTTGTGTTCTCCAACTAACCACTCTGATCATTCTCATGTTGTGTTCTCCAACTAACCACTCTGATCATTCTCATGTTGTGTTCTCCAACTAACCACTCTGATCATTCTCATGTTGTGTTCTCCAACTAACCACTCTGATCATTCTCATGTTGTGTTCTCCAACTAACCACTCTGATCATTCTCATGTTGTGTTCTCCAACTAACCAACTAACCACTCTGATCGTTCTCATGTTGTGTTCTCCAACTAACCACTCTGATCATTCTCATGTTGTGTTCTCCAACTAACCAACTAACCACTCTGATCGTTCTCATGTTGTGTTCTCCAACTAACCACTCTGATCATTCTCATGTTGTGTTCTCCAACTAACCAACTAACCACTCTGATCATTCTCATGTTGTGTTCTCCAACTAACCACTCTGATCATTCTCATGTTGTGTTCTCCAACTAACCACTCTGATCGTTCTCATGTTGTGTTCTCCAACTAACCACTCTGATCATTCTCATGTTGTGTTCTCCAACTAACCAACTAACCACTCTGATCGTTCTCATGTTGTGTTCTCCAACTAACCACTCTGATCATTCTCATGTTGTGTTCTCCAACTAACCAACTAACCACTCTGATCATTCTCGTGTTGTGTTCTCCAACTAACCACTCTGATCATTGTCATGTTGTGTTCTCCAACTAACCACTCTGATCGTTCTCATGTTGTGTTCTCCAACTAACCACTCTGATCATTCTCATGTTGTGTTCTCCAACTAACCAACTAACCACTCTGATCATTCTCGTGTTGTGTTCTCCAACTAACCACTCTGATCATTCTCATGTTGTGTTCTCCAACTAACCACTCTGATCGTTCTCATGTTGTGTTCTCCAACTAACCACTCTGATCATTCTCATGTTGTGTTCTCCAACTAACCACTCTGATCATTCTCATGTTGTGTTCTCCAACTAACCACTCTGATCGTTCTCATGTTGTGTTCTCCAACTAACCAACTAACCACTCTGATCGTTCTCATGTTGTGTTCTCCAACTAACCAACTAACCACTCTGATCATTCTCATGTTGTGTTCTCCAACTAACCACTCTGATCATTCCCATGTTGTGTTCTCCAACTAACCACTCTGATCATTCTCATGGTGTGTTCTCCAACTAACCACTCTGATCATTCTCATGGTGTGTTCTCCAACTAACCACTCTGATCATTCTCATGTTGTGTTCTCCAACTAACCACTCTGATCATTCTCATGTTGTGTTCCCCAACTAACCACTCGGATCATTCTCATGTTGTGTTCTCCAACTAACCACTCTGATCATTCCCATGTTGTGTTCTCCAACTAACCACTCTGATCATTCTCATGTTGTGTTCTCCAACTAACCACTCTGATCATTCTCATGTTGTGTTCTCCAACTAACCACTCTGATCATTCTCATGTTGTGTTCTCCAACTAACCACTCTGATCATTCTCATGTTGTGTTCTCCAACTAACCAACTAACCACTCTGATCATTCCCATGTTGTGTTCTCCAACTAACCACTCTGATCATTCTCATGCCTTCGTATGACAGTACAATGTTGAGTGTGTTTTTAATCAGCTCAGTAAAGTGTCTCAACCTAATGGCCCGCTTATCTTCTGTGGGCGTTGTCATTCTGCTCTCTCTCTCTCTCTGTGTCTCAGGTTAGTTAGTCTCGCAACAATCTAACAAACGGTCCCCTCCGACCAATCACAATGGAGAATAACAGCTGTAACCATGGAAATCCCCATCCTGCTGAGTCATGACCTCCATTACACGACTTTATGATGCTGTGCTTCCACAAAATGGCTGCCGGCGCCGGCGTCACGTAGCAGGCCTGTTGTTATCAGGCCACACTAGAGAGGACTGACGTGCAACACTTTATAAACACCAAGTACCATGGTACAGTTGTAGGGTGGAGTTAGCTTCATGGGCTAGCACTAGGAGTTAGCTTCATGGGCTAGCAATAGGAGTTAGCTTCATGGGCTAGCACTAGGAGTTAGCTTCATGGGCTAGCACTAGGAGTTAGCTTCATGGGCTAGCAATAGTAGTTAGCTTCATGGGCTAGCACTAGGAGTTAGCTTCATGGGCTAGCAATAGGAGTTAGCTTCATGGGCTAGCACTAGGAGTTAGCTTCATGGGCTAGCACTAGGAGTTAGCTTCATGGGCTAGCATTAGGAGTTAGCTTCATGGGCTAGCATTAGGAGTTAGCTTCATGGGCTAGCACTAGGAGTTAGCTTCATGGGCTAGCATTAGGAGTTAGCTTCATGGGCTAGCACTAGGAGTTAGCTTCATGGGCTAGCACTAGGAGTTAGCTTCATGGGCTAGCAATAGGAGTTAGCTTCATGGGCTAGCACTAGGAGTTAGCTTCATGGGCTAGCATTAGGAGTTCACTTCATGGGCTAGCATTAGGAGTTAGCTTCATGGGCTAGCATTAGGAGTTAGCTTTATGGGCTAGGATTAGGAGTTAGCTTTATGGAATAGCACTAGGAGTTAGCTTGATGGGCTAGCACTAGGAGTTAACATTATGGGCTAGGATTATGAGTTAACTTCATTGGCTAGCACTATGAGTTAGCTTTATGGGGTAGCACTAGGAGTTAGCTTAATGGGCTAGGATTAGGAGTTAGCTTCATGAGCTAGCACTAGGAGTTAGCTTAATGGGCTAGGATTATGAGTTAACTTCATGGGCTAGCACTAGGAGTTATCTTAAAGGGCTAGCACTAGGAGTTATCTTAATGGGCTAGGATTATGAGTTAACTTCATGGGCTAGGATTATAAGGTAGCTTCATGAGCTAGGATTATGAGTTAACTTCATGGGCTAGGATTATAAGGTAGCTTCATGGGCTAGGATTATAAGGTAGCTTCATGGGCTAGGATTATGAGTTAACTTCATGGGCTAGGATTATAAGGTAGCTTCATGGGCTAGGATTAGGAGGTAGCTTCATGTGCTAGAACTAGGAGTTAGCTTTTATGGGTTAGGATTATATGAGTTAGCTTCATGGGCTAGCACTAGGAGTTAGCTTCATGTGCTAGAACTAGGAGTTAGCTTTTATGGGTTAGGATTATATGAGTTAGCACTACGGGTTAACATTATATGCATTATAGCATTATATGCTAGCATTACATGTGTAATTGAGTTAGCGTTCTGAGGTAGCACCATGAACTAGCTCTAGGTAATGAGTTAGCGTTCTGAGGTAGCACCATGAACTAGCTCTAGGTAATGAGTTAGCGTTCTGAGGTAGCACCATGAACTAGCTCTAGGTAATGAGCTAGCGTTCTGAGGTAGCACCATGAACTAGCTCTAGGTAATGAGTTAGCGTTCTGAGGTAGCACCATGAACTAGCTCTAGGTAATGAGCTAGCGTTCTGAGGTAGCACCATGAACTAGCTCTAGGTAATGAGCTAGCGTTCTGAGGTAGCACCATGAACTAGCTCTAGGTAATGAGTTAGCGTTCTGAGGTAGCACCATGAACTAGCTCTAGGTAATGAGTTAGCGTTCTGAGGTAGCACCATGAACTAGCTCTAGGTAATGAGTTAGCGTTCTGAGGTAGCACCATGAACTAGCTCTAGGTAATGAGTTAGCGTTCTGAGGTTGCACCATGAACTAGATCTAGGTAATGAGTTAGCGTTCTGAGGTAGCACCATGAACTAGCTCTAGGTAATGGGCTAGCGTTCTGAGGTAGCACCATGAACTAGCTCTAGGTAATGAGTTAGCGCTCTGAGGTAGCACCATGAACTAGCTCTAGGTAATGAGTTAGCGTTCTGAGGTAGCACCATGAACTAGCTCTAGGTAATGAGTTAGCGTTCTGAGGTAGCACCATGAACTAGCTCTAGGTAATGAGTTAGCGTTCTGAGGTAGCACCATGAACTAGCTCTAGGTAATGAGTTAGCGTTCTGAGGTAGCACCATGAACTAGCTCTAGGTAATGAGTTAGCGTTCTGAGGTAGCACCATGAACTAGCTCTAGGTAATAAGTTAGCGTTCTGAGGTAGCACCATGAACTAGCTCTAGGTAATGAGTTAGCGTTCTGAGGTAGCACCATGAACTAGCTCTAGGTAATGAGTTAGCGTTCTGAGGTAGCACCATGAACTAGCTCTAGGTAATGGGCTAGCGTTCTGAGGTAGCACCATGAACTAGCTCTAGGTAATGGGCTAGCGTTCTGAGGTAGCACCATGAACTAGCTCTAGGTAATGAGTTAGCGTTCTGAGGTAGCACCATGAACTAGCTCTAGGTAATGAGTTAGCGTTCTGAGGTAGCACCATGAACTAGCTCTAGGTAATGAGTTAGCGTTCTGAGGTAGCACCATGAACTAGCTCTAGGTAATGAGTTAGCGTTCTGAGGTAGCACCATGAACTAGCTCTAGGTAATGAGTTAGCGTTCTGAGGTAGCACCATGAACAAGCTCTAGGTAATGAGTTAGCGTTCTGAGGTAGCACCATGAACTAGCTCTAGGTAATGAGCTAGCGTTAGCCGGCTAAGCTTCCTCAGACGAAACACATTCCTTCAGCTAATCAGCAAGCGTCGTTCTCAAGGCCATAGCAGACATTGTTTCCTACTATCACCCGTAATACTGATGCCGTCATACCGCTGATAAAAACTGCACTGTGTGTGTGTGTGTGTGTGTGTGTGTGTGTGTGTGTGTGTGCATGAGGCGTATGTGGGCAATGTGTGTGTGTTTGTGTTTTATATGTGTGTGTGTGTGTGTGTGTGTGTGTGTGTGTGTGTGTGTGTGTGTGTGTGTGTGTGTGTGTGTGTGTGTGTGTGAGGGTCATCCATGCTGTGTTGTGCCCTCTGTTTGACATCGCATTTTATACCACGTGTTGGGACCACTGATAAAGGTTTTACACACACACACACACACACACACGCCCGCACACACACACACACACACACACACACACACACACACACACACCAACTATCTCTGTCACACTCAGACAGCGTATTGCTCAAACACCAAATTCATGTTAAAATAATGAGATTGAAAGTGACGTTAAAGACAAATGTTGTTATCAGTAGTTCTGTGGAAACAGCCGAGCTACGCCCCGGTTCAACACTACGGGCCCCGGTTCAACACTACAGGCCCCGGTTCAACACTACAGGCCCCGGTTCAACACTACGGGTCCCGGTTCAACACTACAGGCTCCGGTTCAACACTACAGGCTCCGGTTCAACACTACAGGCTCCGGTTCAACACTACGGGCCCCGGTTCAACACTACAGGCCCTGGTTCAACACTACAGGCCCCGGTTCAACACTACGGGTCCCGGTTCAACACTACAGGCCCCGGTTCAACACTACAGGCCCCGGTTCAACACTACGGGCTCCGGTTCAACACTACGGGCCCCGGTTCAACACTACAGGCCCTGGTTCAACACTACAGGCCCCGGTTCAACACTACGGGTCCCGGTTCAACACTACGGGCCCCGGTTCAACACTACGGGCCCCGGTTCAACACTACGGGCCCCGGTTCAACACTACGGGCCCGGATTCAACACTACGGGCTCCGGTTCAACACTACGGGCCCCGGTTCAACACTACGGGCCCCGGTTCAACACTACGGGCCCCGGTTCAACACTGCGGGCCCCGGTTCAACACTACGGGCCCCGGTTCAACACTACAGGCCCCGTTTCAACACTCCAGGCCCCGGTTCAACACTACAGGCCCCGGTTCAACACTACAGTCCCCGGTTCAACACTACAGGCCCCGGTTCAACACTCCAGGCCCCGGTTCAACACTACAGTCCCCGGTTCAACACTACAGTCCCCGGTTCAACACTCCAGGCCCCGGTTCAACACTACGGGCCCCGGTTCAACACTACAGGACAAGGCCCCGGTCTAATGTAGTCCACTATGGCCTCTGGTCTAATGTAGTACACTATGGGCTCTGGTCTAATGTAGTACACTATGGGCCCTGGTCTAATGTAGTACACTATGGGCTCTGGTCTAATGTAGCACACTATGGGCCCTGGTCTAATGTAGTACACTATGGGCCCTGGTCTAATGTAGTACACTATGGGCTCTGGTCTAATGTAGTACACTATGGACTCTGGTCTATACACTATGGGCCCTGGTCTAATGTAGTACACTATGGGCCCTGGTCTAATGTAGTACACTATGGGCTCTGGTCTAATGTAGTACACTATGGCCTCTGGTCTAATGTAGTACACTATGGGCTCTGGTCTAATGTAGTACACTATGGGCTCTGGTCTAATGTAGTACACTATGGCCTCTGGTCTAATGTAGTACACTATGGGCTCTGGTCTATACACTATGGGCTCTGGTCTAATGTAGAACACTATGGGCCCTGGTCTAATGTAGTACACTATGGGCTCTGGTCTAATGTAGTACACTATGGGCCCTGGTCTAATGTAGTACACTATGGCCTCTGGTCTAATGTAGTACACTATGGACTCTGGTCTAATGTAGTACACTATGGCCTCTGGTCTAATGTAGTACACTATGGGCTCTGGTCTATACACTGTGGGCTCTGGTCTAATGTAGTACACTATGGACTCTGGTCTAATGTAGTCCACTATGGCCTCTGGTCTAATGTAGTACACTATGGCCTCTGGTCTAATGTAGTACACTATGGGCTCTGGTCTATACACTGTGGGCTCTGGTCTAATGTAGTACACTATGGCCTCTGGTCTAATGTAGTACACTATGGGCCCTGGTCTAATGTAGTACACTATGGGCTCTGGTCTAATGTAGTACACTATGGCCTCTGGTCTAATGTAGTACACTATGGACTCTGGTCTAATGTAGTACACTATGGCCTCTGGTCTAATGTAGTACACTATGGGCTCTGGTCTATACACTATGGGCTCTGGTCTAATGTAGTACACTATGGACTCTGGTCTAATGTAGTCCACTATGGCCTCTGGTCTAATGTAGTACACTATGGCCTCTGGTCTAATGTAGTACACTATCGCCTCTGGTCTAATGTAGTACACTATGGCCTCTGGTCTAATGTAGTACACTATCGCCTCTGGTCTAATGTAGTACACTATGGCCTCTGGTCTAATGTAGTACACTATGGGCCCTGGTCTAATGTAGTACACTATGGCCTCTGGTCTAATGTAGTACACTATGGGCCCTGGTCTAATGTAGTACACTATGGGCCCTGGTCTAATGTAGTACACTATGGGCCATCACTACATCACACTATCACAACCATCACAATCATCAGCTTCCTGCTACAGTGAAACTGGTCCAAAGCTTCTTATTGTATCAGGGAAGATATAACATCTACAATCTCACACCTCTTTTTCACAGTAAAACCAAAAGAATAGGTCAGATTATATATTACACAATAAATATAGAGAATGGACCGGAAATGTCCACCACAATAACACTAACCAGACCATAACAACACTAACCAGACCATAATAACACTAACCAGACCATAACAACACTAACCAGACCATAATAACACTAACCAGACCATAATAACACTAACCAGACCATAATAACACTAACCAGACCATAACAACACTAACCAGACCATAATAACACTAACCAGACCATAATAACACTAACCAGACCATAATAACACTAACCAGACCATAATAACACTAACCAGACCATAACAACACTAACCAGACCATAATAACACTAACCAGACCATAACAACACTAACCAGACCATAATAACACACACACACACACACCAGAACACACACACACAACCAGAACACACACACACTCAACCAGAACACACACACACGCAACCAGAACACACACACTCAACCAGAACACACACACACACACAACCATAACACACACACAACCAGAACACACACACACACAACCAGAACACACACACAACCAGAACACACACACTCAACCAGAACACAGACACACACAACCAGAACACACACACACTCAACCAGAACACACACACACTCAACCAGAACACACACACACTCAACCAGAACACACACACACTCAACCAGAACACACACACTCAACCAGAACACACACACACACACACCAGAACACACACACACAACCAGAACACACACACACTCAACCAGAACACACACACACACCAGAACACACACACACAACCAGAACACACACACACTCAACCAGAACACACACACACGCAACCAGAACACACACACTCAACCAGAACACACACACACACAC
>NC_088413.1:7995274-7997774 GCF_034236695.1 Oncorhynchus nerka | reverse complement strand
GTCCATAATGTCTTAGACTACCACACCTGTCCATAATGTCTTAGAGAGTACCACACCTGTCCATTATGTCTTAGAGAGTACAACACCTGTCCATTATGTCTTAGAGAGTACCACACCTGTCCATAATGTCTTAGAGACTACCACACCTGTCCATTATGTCTTAGAGACTACAACACCTGTCCATTATGTCTTAGAGACTACCACACCTGTCCATTATGTCTTAGAGACTACCCCACCTGTCCATTATGTCTTAGAGACAACCACACCTGTCCATTATGTCTTAGAGACTACAACACCTGTCCATTATGTCTTAGAGACAACCACACCTGTCCATTATGTCTTAGAGACAACCACACCTGTCCATTATGTCTTAGAGACTACCACACCTGTCCATTATGTCTTAGAGACAACCACACCTGTCCATTATGTCTTAGAGACTACCACACCTGTCCATTATGTCTTAGAGACAACCACACCTGTCCATTATGTCTTAGAGACTACCACACCTGTCCATTATGTCTTAGAGACTACCACACCTGTCCATTATGTCTTAGAGACTACCACACCTGTCCATTATGTCTTAGACTACCACACCTGTCCATTATGTCTTAGAGACTACTACACCTGTCCATTATGTCTTAGAGACTACCACACCTGTCCATTATGTCTTAGAGACTACCACACCTGTCCATTATGTCTTAGAGACTACAACACCTGTCCATTATGTCTTAGAGACTACCACACCTGTCCATTATGTCTTAGAGACTACAACACCTGTCCATTATGTCTTAGAGACTACCACAGCTGTCCATTATGTCTTAGAGACTACCACACCTGTCCATTATGTCTTAGAGAGTACCACACCTGTCCATTATGTCTTAGACTACCAAACCTGTCCGTTATGTCTTAGAGACAACCACACCTGTCCATTATGTCTTAGAGACTACCACACCTGTCCATTATGTCTTAGAGACTACCACACCTGTCCATTATGTCTTAGAGACTAACACACCTGTCCATTATGTCTTAGAGACTACCACACCTGTCCATTATGTCTTAGAGAGTACCACACCTGTCCATTATGTCTTAGAGACTACCACACCTGTCCATTATGTCTTAGAGACTACCACACCTGTCCATTATGTCTTAGAGACTACCACACCTGTCCATTATGTCTTAGAGACTACCACACCTGTCCATTATGTCTTAGAGACTACCACACCTGTCCATTATGTCTTAAAGACTACCACACCTGTCCATTATGTCTTAGAGACTACCACACCTGTCCATTATGTCTTAGAGACTAACACACCTGTCCATTATGTCTTAGAGACTACCCCACCTGTCCATTATGTCTTAGAGAGTACCACACCTGTCCATTATGTCTTAGAGACTACCACACCTGTCCATTATGTCTTAGAGACTACCACACCTGTCCATTATGTCTTAGAGACTACCACACCTGTCCATTATGTCTTAGAGACTACCACACCTGTCCATTATGTCTTAGAGACTACCACACCTGTCCATTATGTCTTAAAGACTACCACACCTGTCCATTATGTCTTAGAGACTACCACACCTGTCCATTATGTCTTAGAGACTACCACACCTGTCCATTATGTCTTAGAGACTACCCCACCTGTCCATTATGTCTTAGAGACAACCACACCTGTCCATTATGTCTTAGAGACTACAACACCTGTCCATTATGTCTTAGAGACTACCACAGCTGTATACCAAGGGAAATAGTTCTCAAACATTCTTGTTGTTGTTAGCCGGTGAACTTTCACTAACTTTAGCTCTGAGATGGTCATGTTTTCCATCACAGACAAACAAGATAAATATTTCACTAACGTTAGTTAACAGTCTGAGAAGGTAGGTTTCTGTTTCAGGTCTTAAACTACCTCTACTAATCCTCATGTGTCCATGTAGGTTTTCTATTACATGAAGAAGGAATAACAGTGACATTAGTAGTTGGACTATTGAAACGCTGAAACGCCACAGTTAATCCTGAAAAGATCACACTGTTTGATGTGTGAAAGTACCTTTCTGGAATGTTCTTTAAAATCGTCCAACTGAAACTGAAACGTTCAGCGCAAAAACGGAAGCCCTGTTGAACGCACCTCAGTTTCAGGTTTAGTAATATACATCATAGGGGACTTAGTAACAGCGCTGTGTCTGGTTTTGGTGGTGGCTGAGGATCAGGTTTAGTAATATACATCAGTATCAGCGCTGTGTCTGGTTTTGGTGGTGGCTGAGGATCAGGTTTAGTAATATACATCCTAGGGGACTTAGTAACAGCGCTGTGTCTGGTTTTGGTGGTGGCTGAGGATCAGGTTTAGTAATATACATCAGTAACAGCGCTGTGTCTGGTTTTGGTGGTGGCTGAGGATCAGGTTTAGTAATATACATCATTAGTAACAGCGTTGTGTCTGGTTTTGGTGGTGGCTGAGGATCAGGTTTAGTAATATACATCAGTAACAGCGCTGTGTCTGGT
>NC_088413.1:7977774-7990274 GCF_034236695.1 Oncorhynchus nerka | reverse complement strand
AGGGAGAGACTAGATATCCTCTGGAGGGAGAGACTAGATATCCTCTGGAGGGAGAGACTAGATATCCTCTGGAGGGAGAGACTAGATATCCTCTGGAGGGAGAGACTAGATATCCTCTGGAGGGAGAGACTAGATATCCTCTCTGGAGGGAGAGACTAGATATCCTCTCTGGAGGGAGAGACTAGATATCCTCTGGAGGGAGAGACTAGATATCCTCTGGAGGGAGAGACTAGATATCCTCTCTGGAGGGAGAGACTAGATATCCTCTGGAGGGAGAGACTAGATATCCTCTGGAGGGAGAGACTAGATATCCTCTCTGGGGGGAGAGACTAGATATCCTCTGGAGGGAGAGACTAGATATCCTCTGGAGGGAGAGACTAGATATCCTCTGGAGGGAGAGACTAGATATCCTCTGGAGGGAGAGACTAGATATCCTCTGGAGGGAGAGACTAGATATCCTCTGGAGGGAGAGACTAGATATCCTCTGGAGGGAGAGACTAGATATCCTCTGGAGGGAGAGACTAGATATCCTCTGGAGGGAGAGACTAGATATCCTCTGGAGGGAGAGACTAGATATCATCTGGAGGGAGAGACTAGATATCCTCTGGAGGGAGAGACTAGATATCCTCTGGAGGGAGAGACTAGACATCCTCTCTGGAGGGAGAGACTAGATATCCTCTGGAGGGAGAGACTAGATATCCTCTGGAGGGAGAGACTAGATATCCTCTGGAGGGAGAGACTAGATATCCTCTGGAGGGAGAGACTAGATATCCTCTGGAGGGAGAGACTAGATATCCTCTGGAGGGGGAGACTAGATATCCTCTGGAGGGAGAGACTAGATATCCTCTGGAGGGAGAGACTAGATATCCTCTGGAGGGAGAGACTAGATATCCTCTGGAGGGAGAGACTAGATATCCTCTGGAGGGAGAGACTAGATATCCTCTGGAGGGAGAGACTAGATATCCTCTGGAGGGAGAGACTAGATATCCTCTGGAGGGAGAGACTAGATATCCTCTGGAGGGAGAGACCAGATATCCTCTGGAGGGAGAGACTAGATATCCTCTGGAGGGAGAGACTAGATATCCTCTGGTGTGGAGGGAGAGACTAGATATCCTCTGGTGTGGAGGGAGAGACTAGATATCCTCTGGAGGGAGAGACTAGATATCCTCTGGAGGGAGAGACTAGATATCCTCTGGAGGGAGAGACTAGATATCCTCTGGTGTGGAGGGAGAGACTAGATATCCTCTGGAGGGAGAGACTAGATATCATCTGGAGGGAGAGACTAGATATCCCCTGGAGGGAGAGACTAGATATCCTCTGGAGGGAGAGACTAGATATCCTCTGGAGGGAGAGACTAGATATCCTCTCTGGAGGGAGAGACTAGATATCCTCTGGAGGGAGAGACTAGATATCCTCTGGAGGGAGAGACTAGATATCCTCTGGAGGGAGAGACTAGATATCCTCTGGAGGGAGAGACTAGATATCCTCTGGAGGGAGAGACTAGATATCCTCTGGAGGGAGAGACTAGATATCCTCTCTGGAGGGAGAGACTAGATATCCTCTGGAGGGAGAGACTAGATATCCTCTGGAGGGAGAGACTAGATATCCTCTGGAGGGAGAGACTAGATATCCTCTGGAGGGAGAGACTAGATATCCTCTGGTGTGGAGGGAGAGACTAGAATTCCTCTGGAGGGAGAGACTAGATATCCTCTCGAGGGAGAGACTAGATATCCTCTGGTGTGGAGGGAGAGACTAGATATCCTCTGGAGGGAGAGACTAGATATCCTCTGGAGGGAGAGACTAGATATCCTCTGGAGGGAGAGACTAGATATCCTCTGGAGGGAGAGACTAGATATCCTCTGGAGGGAGAGACTAGATATCCTCTGGAGGGAGAGACTAGATATCATCTGGAGGGAGAGACTAGATATCCTCTGGAGGGAGAGACTAGATATCCTCTGGAGGGAGAGACTAGATATCCTCTCTGGAGGGAGAGACTAGATATCCTCTGGAGGGAGAGACTAGATATCCTCTGGAGGGAGAGACTAGATATCCTCTGGAGGGAGAGACTAGATATCCTCTGGAGGGAGAGACTAGATATCCTCTGGAGGGAGAGACTAGATATCCTCTGGAGGGAGAGACTAGATATCCTCTGGAGGGAGAGACTAGATATCCTCTGGAGGGAGAGACTAGATATCCTCTGGAGGGAGAGACTAGATATCCTCTGGAGGGAGAGACTAGATATCCTCTGGTGTGGAGGGAGAGACTAGATATCCTCTGGTCTGGAGGGAGAGACTAGATATCCTCTGGAGGGAGAGACTAGATATCCTCTGGTGTGGAGGGAGAGACTAGATATCCTCTGAATAATTTTGCACGCCCAATTTTTCAGTTTTTGATTTGTTAAAAAAGTTTGAAATATCCAATAAATGTCGTTCCACTTCATGATTGTGTCCCACTTGTTGTTGATTCTTCACAAAAAAATACAGTTTTATATATTTATGTTTGAAGCCTGAAATGTGGCAAAAGGTCGCAAAGTTCAAGGGGGCCGAATACTTTCGCAAGGCACTGTAAATACTAATTTTGATTTTTGAGTAAAAGTCTTAAAGTAATTTGTTATTAAAAATCTTAAAAAAAGTAAATGGAATTGCTCAAATATACTTTAGTACTAATACTTTCACATTTCTTATGTTATACACATATAGATCTCCTCTTTTCTCTCTCCATTCATATTTCTTTTCACCCTGCTCCTCCTCTCCCTTCTCTCCCGTCTCCTCCTCCCCCTTCTCCCCCTCTCCCTTCTCTCCCTTCTTCTCTCCCGTCCCCTCCTCTCCCTTCTCTCCCTTCTCCTCCTCTCCCTTCTCCTCCTCTCCCTTCTTCCCCTCTCCCTTCTCTCCCTTCTTCTCTCCCGTCCCCTCCTCTCCCTTCTCTCCCTTCTCCTCCTCTCCCTTCTCCTCCTCTCCCTTCTCCTCCTCTCCCTTCTCCTCCTCTCCCTTCTCCCCCCTCCCTTCTCTCCCGTCTCCTCCTCTCCCTTCTCCCCCTCTCCCTTCTCTCCCTTCTCCTCCTCTCCCTTCTCCTCCTCTCCCTTCTCCCCCTCTCCCTTCTCTCCCGTCCCCTCCTCTCCCTTCTCTCCCTTCTCCTCCTCTCCCATCTCCTCCTCTCCCTTCTCCTCCTCTCCCTTCTCCTCCTCTCCCTTCTCCCCCTCTCCCTTCTCTCCCTTCTTCTTCTCCCGTCCCCTCCTCTCCCTTCTCTCCCTTCTCCTCCTCTCCCTTCTCCTCCTCTCCCTTCTCCTCCTCTCCCTTCTCTCCCATCTTCTCTCCAGTCTCCTCCTCTCCCTTCTCTCTCTTCTTCTCTCCCGTCTCCTCCTCTCCCTTCTCTCCCGTCTCCTCCTCTCCCTTCTCCCCCTGTCCCTTTTCTCCCTTCTCCATCTCCTCCTCTCCCTTCTCCTCCTATCCCTCCTCTCCCTTCTCCTTCTCTCCCTTCTCCTCCTCTCTCTTCTCTCCCGTCTCCCCCTCTCCCTTCTCTCCCATCTCCTCCTCTCCCTTCTCTCCCTTCTCCATCTCCTCCTCTCCCTTCTCCTCCTCTCCCGTCTCCTCCTCTCCCTTCTCCTCCTCTCTCCTCTCCTCTCCCTTCTCCTCTCCCCTCTCCTCTCCCTTCTTCTCTCCCGTCCCCTCCTCTCCCTTCTCTCCCTTCTCCTCCTCTCCCGTCTCCTCCTCTCCCTTCTCCTCCTCTCCCTTCTCTCCCTTCTTCTCTCCCGTCTCCTCCTCTCCCTTCTCCTCCTCTCTCCTCTCCTCTCCCTTCTCCTCTCCCCTCTCCTCTCCCTTCTCCTCTCCTATCTCCTCCTCTCCCTTCTCCTCCTCTCTCCTCTCCTCTCCCTTCTCCTCTCCCCTCTCCTCTCCCTTCTCCTCTCCTATCTCCTCCTCTCCCTTCTCCTCCTCTCCCTTCTCCTCCTCTCCCGTCTCCTCCTCTCCCTTCTCCTCTCCCTTCTCCTCTCCAATCTCCTCCTCTCCCTTCTCCTCCTCTCCCCTCTCCCCTACCTTCTCCTCTCCCTTCTCCTCTCCCATCTCCTCCTCTCCCTTCTCCTCCTCTCCCTTCTCCCCCTCTCCCTTCTCTCCCTTCTTCTCTCCCGTCCCCTCCTCTCCCTTCTCTCCCTTCTCCTCCTCTCCCTTCTCCTCCTCTCCCTTTGCCTCCTCTCCCGTCTCCTCCCCCCTCTTCCTTCTCCTCTCCCTCCTCTTCCTCTCTGTTTGTCTCAGTGCTTTTGTGGAACCTGTGATAGTTAGGGGAAGATAACATCACATGGGAACTGGTTCAACACTGAACAACATTCAACTGATCCATATCAGACTGGCTGCCACTGCATTGTCACACCACAAACACAGGGTAGGGGGGAGAGAGAGAGAGAGAGAGAGAGAGAGAGAGAGAGAGAGAGAGAGAGAGAGAGAGAGAGAGAGAGAGAATTAGAAAGAGAGAGAGAGAGAGAGAGAGAGAGAGAGAGAATTAGAAAGAGAGAGAGAGAATTAGAAAGAGAGAGAGAGAGAGAGAGAGAGAGAGAGAGAGAGAGAGAGAGAGACAGAGAGAGAGAGAGAGAGAGAGAGAGAGAGAGAGAGAGAGAGAATTAGAAAAGAGAGAGAGAGAGAGAGAATTAGAAAGAGAGAGAGAGAGAGAGAGAGAGAGAATTAGAAAGAGAGAGAGACAGAATTAGAAAGAGAGAGAGAGAGAGAGAGAGAGAGACGAGAGAGAGAGAGAGAGAGAGAGACAGAGAGAGAGAGAGAGACACAGAGAGAGAGAGAGAGAAAATTAGAAAGAGAGAGAGAGAGAATTAGAAAGAGAGAGAGAGAGAGAGAGAGAGAGAGAGAGAGAGAGAGAGAGAGAGAGAGAGAGAGAGAGAGAGAGAGAGAGAGAGAGAGAGAGAGAGAGAGAGAGAGAGAGAGAGAGAATTAGAAAGAGAGAGAGAGAGAGAGAGAGAGAGAGAGAGAGAGAGAGAGAGAGAGAGAGAGAGAGAGAGAGAGAGAGAGAGAGAGAGAGAGAGAGCATTCAGGTTATGTCAGGTTGAAGTGTTACCCTGTCTTGATCAGGAAATAGGTGGAGGGATGAAGAGATGGGGGCATTCTTTGTTTAGAGTAAAGTAATTGACAGTAACAACAGAAGAAGGAAGAGCCAGCCTTCACCTGGTACACAAGCTACAGCTAAACCACTGGAGTTAATGCAGATCAGGGAAACCCCTGGGCCCTACAGGCTAACACAGGGCTAGCATAGGGAGACCAGGCTAACACAGGGCTAGCATAGGGAGACCAGGCTAACACAGGGCTAGCATAGGGAGACCAGGCTAAACACAGGGCTAGCATAGGGAGACCAGGCTAACACAGGGCTAGCATAGGGAGACCAGGCTAACACAGGGCTAGCATAGGGAGACCAGGCTAACACAGGGCTAGCATAGGGAGACCAGGCTAAACACAGGGCTAGCATAGGGATACCAGGCTAACACAGGGCTAGCATAGGGAGACCAGGCTAAAAACAGGGCTAGCATAGGGAGACCAGGCTAACACAGGGCTAGCATAGTGAGACCAGGCTAACACAGGGCTAGCATAGGGAGACCAGGCTAACACAGGGCTAGCATAGTGAGACCAGGCTAACACAGGGCTAGCATAGGGAGACCAGGCTAACACAGGGCTAGCATAGGGAGACCAGGCTAAACACAGGGCTAGCATAGGGAGACCAGGCTAAACACAGGGCTAGCATAGGGAGACCAGGCTAACACAGGGCTAGCATAGGGAGACCAGGCTAACTAACACAGGGCTAGCATAGGGATACCAGGCTAACACAGGGCTAGCATAGTGAGACCAGGCTAACACAGGGCTAGCATAGGGAGACCAGGCTAACACAGGGCTAGCATAGGGAGACCAGGCTAACACAGGGCTAGCATAGGGAGACCAGGCTAACACAGGGCTAGCATAGGGAGACCAGGCTAACATAGGGCTAGCTTAGGGAGACCAGCTAAACACAGGGCTAGCATAGGGAGACCAGGCTTACACAGGGCTAGCATAGGGAGACCAGGCTAACACAGGGCTAGCATAGGGATACCAGGCTAACACAGGGCTAGCATAGGGATACCAGGCTAACACAGGGCTAGCATAGGGAGACCAGGCTTACACAGGGCTAGCATAGGGAGACCAGGCTAACACAGGGCTAGCATAGGGATACCAGGCTAACACAGGGCTAGCATAGGGAGACCAGGCTAACACAGGGCTAGCATAGGGAGACCAGGCTAACACAGGGCTAGCATAGGGAGACCAGGCAAACACAGGGCTAGCGTACGGATACCAGATGAATGAGGGTAAATGCAGAACATGCAGGTCTGTGGTGAACACAGGCTTAGGAGATATATTCAGTTTTGTTCAGCTAACATCAGTTTGATGACTAAGACCTAGGAACAGTTTCGTCAGGTCAGGTGACATGGTTCAGGAACAGTTTTCCCAGGTCAGGTGACATGGTTCAGGAACAGTTTCCCCAGGTCAGGTGACATGGTTCAGGAAGAGTTTTCCCAGGTCAGGTGACATGGTTCAGGAACAGTTTCCCCAGGTCAGGTGACATGGTTCATCAGTCAGTAAAAACTCGCAGGGTAAATAAACGGCCCCAGAGTCGTCCCTCCTGGTCAAGAGAGAGACCTGCCAGTACGGTTGTTACAGACAGCATCACTAGATTAAGTCAAAGTCATTACAACAGGACAACCAAGGCTGACTGGCGCCCTACTGAACCAGTTTCACACACACACACACACACACACACACACACACACACACACACACACACACACACACACACACACACACACACACACACACACACACACACACACACACACACAGCACTAAAACAAATAAATTATCACATTGACACTGGTGAAGGTTAAAGTTGGAGAATGTGTGTGTGACTGTGTGTTCTTACTCACAACTACAAATTAACCAGTCAGGGGCAGTACACATACATTGTTGAAGGAAAGACAGTGGGGGAGAAAGAGAGAGAGATAGAGAGAGAGACAGACAGAGAGAGATAGAGAGAGAGACAGACAGAGAGAGAGAGAGACAGAGAGAGAGAGAGAGAGAGAGAGAGAGAGAGAGAGAGACAGACATAGAGAGAGAGAGAGAGAGAGAGAGAGAGACAGACAGACAGACAGACAGACAGACAGACAGACAGACAGACAGACAGACAGAGAGAGAGAGAGAGAGACACAGAGAGAGAGAGAGAGAGAGAGAGAGAGAGAGAGAGAGAGAGACAGACAGACAGACAGACAGACAGACAGAGAGAGAGAGCGAGAGAGACACAGAGAGAGAGCGAGAGAGAGAGAGAGAGAGAGAGAGAGAGAGAGACAGACAGACAGACAGACAGACAGACAGACAGACAGACAGAGAGAGAGCGAGAGAGAGCAAGAGAGAGACACAGAGAGAGAGAGAGAGAGAGAGAGAGAGAGAGAGAGAGAGAGAGAGAGAGAGAGACACACACAGAGAGAGAGCAAGAGAGAGAGAGAAAGAAATATAAAATTATATATATATATATAGAGAGAGAGAGAGAGAGAGAGAGATAGAGATAGAGAAAGAGAGAGAGGGTCTTACCAGGTGTAGTGTTCTGGTAAGAGTCAGGTCGTCAGTTCTGTTGCCACCATTTAAAAGTCCAACTGTCAGTGTCTCATCTTCTCTCTTCCTCTCCTCTCCTCTCCTCTCTTCTGTTCCCTCTCTCTTTTCCTTCCCTCTGTCACCTTCTCTCTCCGTCCACTCGTCCTTCCAGTCCGTCCAGTTTCCTCCTGTCTTCAATGACAGGATCGCAGAGCGGCAGTTAGCTCAGCTGGGTTTGGGGTTGGCTAACACCAACACACACACACACACACACACCCAAAACAACACACACACGAGCGAACTAGTCAGAGTTTCTGTTCTCTTTTAGTGTTTTGGGATTCTGAATCTTTCTTGCCTCTTGTTTCCTCTCCTCTATCAGACTCACTAAGAGAGAGGGAACGAACAAGGTCTCAGGAAGAAGGAGAGAGTGCAGAGGGAATGAACAAGGTCTGAGAAAAGATAGAGGGAGAGAGAGAGGGAGAGAAAGAGGGAGTTAGAGAGAGGGGGAGAGAGAGAGAGAGACAGAGAGCGAGAGAGAGAGGGAGAGTGTGGGCGGGAGAAAGAAGGGAGAGGGCGGGAGAGAGGAGGGAGATAGAGAGGGAGAGTGCGGGGAGGAGAGAGGAGGGAGAGAGAGAGGGAGAGTGCGGGAGGGAGAGAGAGGAGGGAGAGAGAGAGGGAGAGTGCGGGGAGGAGAGAGGAGGGAGAGAGAGAGGGAGAGTGTGGGCGGGAGAAAGAAGGGAGAGGGCGGGAGAGAGGAGGGAGATAGAGAGGGAGAGTGCGGGGAGGAGAGAGGAGGGAGAGAGAGAGGGAGAGTGCGGGGAGGAGAGAGAGGAGGGAGAGAGAGAGGGAGAGTGCGGGAGGGAGAGAGAGGAGGGGGAGGTTAGAGGTAATTAGTCGGTCTGTACCTGACTCTCACTGACATAAGCCCTGCATTCCACAGAACACAGGAAGGGGAGGAACGAGGGGAGGAGGGGAGGAACGAGGGGAGGAGGGGAGGAATGAGGGGAGGAGGGGAGGAGGGGAGGAACGAGGGGAGGAGGGGAGGAACGAGGGGAGGAGGGGAGGAGGGGAGGAACGAGGGGAGGAGGGGAGGAACGAGGGGAGGAGGGAGAGAGAGGAGGGGAGGTTAGAGGTAATTAGTCGGTCTGTACCTGACTCTCATGACATAAGCCCTGCATTCCACAGAACACAGGAGGGGAGGAACGAGGGGAGGAGGGGAGGAATGAGGGGGGAGGAGGGGAGGAACAAGGGGAGGAGGGGAGGAACGAGGGGAGGGGAGGAACGAGGGGGAGGACGGGGAGGAAGGAATGGGGAGGAGGGGAGGAATGAGGGGAGGAGGGGAGGAACGAGGGGAGGAGGGGAGGAATGAGGGGAGGAGGGGAGGAACGAGGGGAGGAGGGGAGGAACGAGGGGAGGAGGGGAGGAACGAGGGGAGGAGGGGAAGAATGAGGAGAGAAACAAGGAGAGGAACGAGGGGAGGAGGGGAGGAATGAGGGGAGGAGGGGAGGAATGAGGGGAGGAGGGGAGGAACGAGGGGAGGAGGGGAGGAATGAGGGGAGGAGGGGAGGAACGAGGGGAGGAGGGGAGGAACGAGGGGAGGAGGGGAGGAACGAGGGGAGGAGGGGAAGAATGAGGGGAGGAGGGGAGGAATGAGGGGAGGAGGGGAGGAACGAGGGGAGGAGGGGAGGAAGGAGGGGAGGAGGGGAGGAATGAGGAGAGAAACAAGGAGAGGAACGAGGGGAGGAGGGGAGGAAGGAGGGGAGGAGGGGAGGAACGAGGGGAGGAGGGGAGGAACGAGGGGAGGAGGGGAGGAATGAGGGGAGGAGGGGATAATGAGGAGAGAAACAAGGAGAGGAACGAGGAGAGAAACAAGGAGAGGAGCGAGGAGAGAAACAAGGAGAGGAACAAGGGGAGGAGAGGCAGAATGAGTGGAGAAACAAGGGGAGGAACGAGGGGAGGAACAAGGGGAGGAAAGAGGGGAGGAACGAAGGGAAAAAATAAAGAGAAACACCCAAGAGAAGCACAGCCCTGGACTGAACACACAGCCAGAGAAACACAGCCCTGGACTGAACACACAGCCCTGGACTGAACACACAGCCAGAGAAACACAGCCCTGGACTGAACACACAGCCAGAGAAACACAGCCCTGGACTGAACACACAGCCCTGGACTGAACACACAGCCCTGGACTGAACTCAGCCCTGGACTGAACACACAGCCCTGGACTGAACACACAGCCCTGGACTGAACACACAGCCCTGGACTGAACACACAGCCAGAGAAACACAGCCCTGGACTGAACACACAGCCCTGGACTGAACACACAGCCCTGGACTGAACACACAGCCCTGGACTGAACACACAGCCAGAGAAACAAAGCCCTGGACTGAACACACAGCCAGAGAAACACAGCCCTGGACTGAAACACAGCCCTGGACTGAACACACAGCCCTGGACTGAAACACAGCCCTGGACTGAACACACAGCCAGAGAAACACAGCCCTGGACTGAAACACAGCCCACAGCCCTGGACTGAAACAGTATGTCAGACAACAAGCTCAACAAGTTCACCTGTTCAAAGACTGAAACATTAATAGGAAACATTAAGGTTGTCGAGGTGCAGTACGTTATCTCTGTCTCTCACTCTCACTCTCAGCTGTTCAAAGCCTTGAGATGGTGTCTGTAGTGTTCCTCTTCTCTGCTGGTCGGAGGAGATGACTGCCTCCCTCTTCTTCTCTCTCTCTCTCTCCCTTCCTCTCCCTCTCCCTCTCACACCTAAAACTCACCAAACCAGAATATGACTCCCTTAGTCTCTCTCTCTCTCTCTCTCTCTCTCTCTCTCCCCCTCCCTCTCCCTTCCTCTCCCTCTCCCTCTCCCTCTCACTCCTAAAACTCACCAAACCAGAATCTGACTCCCTTAGTCGCTCTCTCTCTCTCTCTCTCCCTCTTCCTCCCTGTATCATTCCAGGCGGGAAATGCTATCCTCCTGAGCTACTGGCCAGTGTGTGTGTGTGTGTGTGTGTGTGTGTGTGTGTGGATGAAGGCCAGAGCAGCATTCCGATTCGTTGGGGTGTTTCCAGCACACCTTGTTCAAACCATCCTCACTGATGACCTCACACACTCTCTCTCTCTCTCTCTCTCTCTCTCTCTCTCTCTCTCTCTCTCTCTCCCTCTCTCTCTCTCTCTCTCTCCCTGTATCTCTCTCTCTCTCTCTCCCTCTCTCTCTCTCCCTGTATCTCTCTCTCTCTCTCTCCCTCTCTCTCTCTCCCTGTATCTCTCTCTCTCTCTCTCTCTCTCCGTCTCTCTCTCTCTGTCTGTCTCTCACCCTCTCTCTCTCTCTCTCCCTGTATCTCTCTCTCTCTCTCTCTCTCTCTCTCTCTCTCTCTGTCTCTCCCTGTATCTCTCTCTCTCTCTCTCTCTCTCTCTCTCTCTCTCTCTCTCTCTCTCTCTCTCTCTCTGTCTCTCTCTCTATCTCCCTCTCTCCATTTCAGTGTAATTGACAGTACGTCTAGTTAGGTCTGTATGGTCATTTCCACTGGAACCCTTTCCCACTCCTCACCTCATGTGTGTGTCCTCCTACCTACTGTCGTCAGGGTGATATCTCCATGGTAACCAGTAGTGCTGTAGTGTGGCAGTGTGAGAATAAGAGTTGGTAAAACACTCTGACAGACAAAACGGAGAACAGATGAATTTCAGTTTCTGTTTAGAGCAAAACACACACACACTTTAGGGAACTTAAGAATGTGTGTGTGTGTGTGTGTGTGTGTGTGTGTGTGTGTGTGTGTGTGTGTGTGTGTGTTTGCATTCGGAAGCTAAAATTGAGTCAGAGAGGGCAGAGCCTGAAATATATTTCGACAGACACGCTGAGAGGGAGGGAGGGAGGAGGGAGGAGGGGAGGGAGGGGGGGAGGGAGGGAGGGAGGGAGGGAGGAGGGAGGGAGGGAGGGAGGGAGGGAGGGAGGGAGGGAGGGAGGGAGGGAGGGAGGGGGTATAGTGACAGTTATAGGGATCTTTCTCAATAAGAGAATTCCTTTTAACCTCAACTCAACCGGCTGACTGAAGTGAATCACACACACACACACACACACACACACACACACACACACACACACACACACACACACACACACACACACACACACACACACACACACACACACACACACACACACCCACACACCCTAGTATTTAACAGACTAGACAAAAGCAGGTATTCTACAATAGTGTGATGTGGCCCCGCCCCTCATAGACACAATGGAGTGAGACCTGAGACACACAAAAGTGTGTACTAATGACATTATACTATTATTACACACAAACACACACACACACGTACACACTCACACACACGTACACACACGTACACACTCACACACACGCACACACACGTACACACACACACACACAATGGAACATGTTCTACACTGCAGTGCTAGCTAGCTGTAGCTTCTGCTTTCAGTACCAGACATTCTCTGATCCTTTGATTGGGTGGACAACATGTCAGCTCATTCTGCAAGAGCTCTGATAGGTTGGAGGACGTCCTCTGGACGATGTCATAATTACGGTGTAAGTCTATGGATGGGGGGTGAGAATCATCAGCCTCCTAGGTTTTGTATTGAAGTCAATGTACCCAGAGGAGGATGGAAGCTAGCTGTCCTCCGGCTACACCATGATGCTACCCTACAGAGTGCTGTTGAGGCCACTGTTGACCTTCATTGCAAAACAGTGTTTTAATCAATTATTTGGTGACGTGAATATATTTAGTATAGTTTAATCTAAAAAATATAACTTTTTAAATGTTTTACAATTTTAAATTTTTATGAAATCCACTGAGGAGGTTGGTCCTCCCCTTCCTCCTCTGAGGAGCCTCCACTGTAACCACCACTCAAAGGACATC
>NC_088413.1:7972358-7974858 GCF_034236695.1 Oncorhynchus nerka | reverse complement strand
TTCTTCAGTGTTTTAGTTCAGTGTTAGTTCAGTGTTAGTTCAGTGTTAGTTCAGTGTTTCTTCAGTGTTTTAGTTCAGTGTTAGTTCAGTGTTAGTTCAGTGTTGCTTCAGTGTTTTAGTTCAGTGTTTTAGTTCAGTGTTGCTTCAGTGTTTTAGTTCAGTGTTAGTTCAGTGTTTTAGTTCAGTGTTTGTTCAGTGTTAGTTCAGTGTTTTAGTTCAGTGGATGTTTGAGTTCAGTGTTTTGGTTCAGTTTTAGTTCAGTGTTTTAGTTCAGTGTTAGTTCAGTGTTTTAGTTCAGTGTGTTAGTTCAGTGTTTCTTCAGTGTTTTAGTTCAGTATTTCTTCAGTGTTTTAGTTCAGTGTTGCTTCAGTGTTTTAGTTCAGTGTTTTAGTTCAGTGTTTCTTCAGTGTTTTAGTTCAGTATTTCTTCAGTGTTTTAGTTCAGTGTTTTAGTTCAGTGTTGCTTCAGTGTTTTAGTTCAGTGTTTTAGTTCAGTGTTTTAGTTCAGTGTTTTAGTTCAGTATTTCTTCAGTGTTTTAGTTCAGTGTTGCTTCAGTGTTTTAGTTCAGTGTTTTAGTTCAGTGTTTTAGTTCAGTGTTAGTTCAGTGTTTTAGTTCAGTGTGTTAGTTCAGTGTTTCTTCAGTGTTTTAGTTCAGTGTGTTAGTTCAGTGTTTCTTCAGTGTTTTAGTTCAGTGTGTTAGTTCAGTGTGTTAGTTCAGTGTTTTAGTTCAGTGTGTTAGTTCAGTGTTTTAATTCAGTGTTAGTTCAGTGTTTCTTCAGTGTTTTAGTTCAGTGTTAGTTCAGTGTTTTAGTTCAGTGTGTTAGTTCAGTGTTGCTTCAGTGTGTTAGTTCAGTGTTTTAATTCAGTGTTAGTTCAGTGTTTCTTCAGTGTTTTAGTTCAGTGTTAGTTCAGTGTTTTAGTTCAGTGTGTTAGTTCAGTGTTGCTTCAGTGTTTTAGTTCAGTGTTAGTACAGTGTTTTAGTTCAGTGTTTTAGTACAGTGTTTTAGTTCAGTGTTTTAGTTCAGTATTTTACCATCAGGCCGTTTTGACAGTTGATCACTATAATATATATGTGCCTCATGGTTTTCTGACTCTGTGTGTTTGGCATCGCGACTGTTGTTGACTACGACCTTGGTCCCAAATGGCCCCCTATTCACTATAGAAGCACCCTACAGTGTGTAGGGCATAGGCTGCCAGTCGGGAGGCAGGCTACGCGTCGAAGGGTTTTACAACTGATCTAGAGGCAGTTTTTATGCCTCAGTCTTGTGACCGACCGGAATCGTCCCGTCTTTGGCGATGTCACTAATGTTGTGTTGTAGTAACAGCAGCCTTTTCATTGGTCACTCTGTTACCATGTGACTTGTGTTGTGATCCTAAAGGAAGACATTTTGAAATAGAACCAAGGCAGCAGCTATCCAGAGTTTTAGTAACAGCAGCCTTTTCATTGGTCACTCTGTTACCATGTGACTTTGTCGTTAAGGATGGCTGGGCGGGGGGGGGGGGGGGGGTGAGCCAATGTGTGTGTGTGTCTCCTAAGTAACGTTACAGAGGTCTCTGGCTCAATGCTACTCAGGTAAAAGCAGAGACTGAGACTCTCATTGTTCTCAACACCCAGAGGAGAGAGAGCTGGGGGGGGGTCAAGGTCTCTATTCCACTGTGTTCCTGCTACGGTTGTATTTATTTTGTAGCGAATGGCAGAGCAGGGAAGTGAACCCGGGGTCGCTAGCGGGAAAGGAATTAACCCTACGCACCAATAGGGTTACGGACCAATGGGGTTACAGACCAATGGGGTTACGGACCAATGGGGTTACAGACCAATGGGGTTACGGACCAATGGGGTTACAGACCAATGGGGTTACAGACCAATGGGGTTTCAGACCAATGGGGTTACGCACCAATAGGGTTACGGACCAATGGGGTTACAGACCAATGGGGTTACGGACCAATGGGGTTACGGACCAATGGGGTTACAGACCAATGGGGTTACGCACCAATAGGGTTACGGACCAATGGGGTTACGGACCAATGGGGTTACGGACCAATGGGGTTACAGACCGATGGGGTTACAGACCAATGGGGTTACGGACCAATGGGGTTACAGGCCAATGGGGTTACAGACCAATGGGGTTTCAGACCAATGGGGTTACAGACCAATGGGGTTACAGACCAATGGGGTTACGCACCAATGGGGTTACAGACCAATGGGGTTACAGACCAATGGGGTTACAGACCAATGGGGTTACGCACCAATGGGGTTACAGACCAATGGGGTTACAGACCAATGGGGTTACGGACCAATGGGGTTACGGACCAATAGGGTTACAGACCAATGGGGTTACAGACCAATGGGGTTACAGACCAATGGGGTTACGGACCAATGGGGTTACGGACCAATGGGGTTACAGACCAATAGGGTTACAGACCAATGGGGTTACAGACCAATGGGGTTACAGACCAATGGGGTTATGCACCAATGGGGTTACGCACCAATGGGGTTACG
>NC_088413.1:7952311-7954811 GCF_034236695.1 Oncorhynchus nerka | reverse complement strand
TAGTACACACACTCACTAGTACACACACTAGTACACACACACTAGTACACACACTCACTAGTACACACTCACTAGTACACACACTCACTAGTACACACACTCACACACACACTCACTAGTACACACACTCACTAGTACACACACTCACTAGTACACACACACACACACTCACTAGTACACACACTCACTAGTACACACACTCACTAGTACACACTAGTACACACTCACTAGTACACACTCACTAGTACACACTCACTAGTACACACTCACTAGTACACACACTCACTAGTACACACTCACTAGTACACACTCACTAGTACACACACTCACTAGTACACACACACACTAGTACACACACTCACTAGTACACACACTCACTAGTACACACACTCACTAGTACACATACCACAGTACACACACTTAGTACACACACTCACTAGTACACACACACACACACTAGTACACACACTCACTAGTACACACACACACACACACACTAGTACACACACACACACACACACTAGTACACACACACACACACTCACTAGTACACACACTCACTAGTACACACACTCACTAGTACACACACTCACTAGTACACACACACACACACACACTCACTAGTACACACACTCACTAGTACACACACACACACACACACTAGTACACACACTCACTAGTACACACACTCACTAGTACACACACACTCACTAGTACACACACTCACTAGTACACACACACACACACACACACTAGTACACACACTCACTAGTACACACACTCACTAGTACACACACTCACTAGTACACACACACACACACACACACACACACTCACTAGTACACACACTCACTAGTACACACACACACACACTCACTAGTACACACACTCACTAGTACACACACACACACTCACTAGTACACACACACTCACTAGTACACACACACACACTCACTAGTACTACACACACACACACTCACTAGTACACACACACACACTCACACAGTACACACACACACTCACTAGTACACACACACACACTCACTAGTACACACACACACACTCACTAGTACACACACACACTCACTAGTACACACACCACCTTCACTAGTACACACACACTCACTAGTACACACACACATATACACTCTCACTAGTACACACACACTCACTAGTACACACACACACTCATCACTAGTATTGGCCACACACACACTCACTGCACACACACACACTCACTAGTACACACACACACTACTAGTAGCCACACACACACACTCACTAGTACACACACACACTCACTAGTACACACACACACACTCACTAGTACACACACACACACACTCACTAGTACACACACACACACTCACTAGTACACACACACACACTCACTAGTACACACACACACTCACTAGTACACACACACACACTCACTAGTACACACACACACACTCACTAGTACACACACACACACTCACTAGTACACACACACACACTCACTAGTACACACACACACACTCACTAGTACACACACACACACACTACTAGTACACACACACACACACACACACTCACTAGTACACACACACACACACTCACTAGTACACACACATACCTCACTAGTAATAATACAGGCACACACTCACTAGTACACACACACACCACACTCTACTATATTACACACACACACACTACTAGTAATACACACATACACACACACTCACTAGTACACACACACACACACCTACTAGTACACACACACACACACACTCACTTAGTACACACACACACACACTCACTAGTACACACACACACACACACACACACTCACTAGTACACACACACACACACACTACTAGTACACACACACACACACACACTACGTACACACACACACACACACACTCACTAGTACACACACACACACTCACTAGTACACACACACACACTCACTAGTACACACACACACACTCACTAGTACACACACACACACTCACTAGTACACACACACACACTCACTAGTACACACACACACACACTCACTAGTACACACACACACACACTCACTAGTACACACACACACACACACACTCACTAGTACACACACACACACACTCACTAGTACACACACACACACTCACTAGTACACACACACACACACACACTCACTAGTACACACACACACTCACTAGTACACACACACACACACACACTCACTAGTACACACACACACACACACACTCACTAGTACACACACACACACACTCACTAGTACACACACACACACACACACACTAGTACACACACACACACACACTCACTAGTACACACACACACACACTCACTAGTACACACACACACACACACACACACACACACACACACACACACACTAGTACACACACACACACACTCACTAGTACACACACACACACACTCACTAGTACACACACACACACACACTCACTAGTACACACACACACACACTCACTAGTACACA
>NC_088413.1:7947311-7949811 GCF_034236695.1 Oncorhynchus nerka | reverse complement strand
GACTGTAGGTACACCTGATGAAGCAAGGAGTTATTATGGACTGTAGTTACACCTGATGGAAACAGGTTATTATGGACTATGGTGCACAGGTGGAGAGCAGGTTTGTGTATGGACTGTAGTTACCTAATGGAAACAGGTTATTATGGACTGTAAATTACACCTGATGAAACAGGTTATGACGATGTGGACTGTGGTGCTGAGTGAGCGGGTTGTTATGGACTGTAGTTACACCTGATGAAACAGGTTATTATGGACTGTAGTTACACCTGATGAAACAGGTTATTATGAACTGTAGTTACACCTGATGAAACGGGGTTGTTATGGACTGTGATTACTGATAGAAACAGGTTATTTGCGGACATGTGGTTACACCTGATGAAACAGTTATTATGGACTGTAGTTACACACAGTGAAACGGGTTATTATGGATAGCTTAATTACACCTGATGAAACAGGTTATTATGAACTGTGAATTACACCTGATGGAAACAGGTTATTATGAACTGTAGTTACACCTGATGGAAACAGGTTATTATGGACTGTAGTTACACCTGATGGAAACAGGTTATTATGGACTGTAGTTACACCTGATGGAAACAGGTTATTATGGACTGTAGTTACACCTGATGGAAACAGGTTATTATGGACTGTAGTTACACCTGATGGAAACAGGTTATTATGGACTGTAGTTACACCTGATGGAAACAGGTTATTATGGACTGTAGTTACACCTGATGGAAACAGGTTATTATGGACTGTAGTTACACCTAATGGAAACAGGTTATTATGGACTGTAGTTACACCTGATGGAAACAGGTTATTATGGACTGTAGTTACACCTGATGGAAACAGGTTATTATGGACTGTAGTTACACCTGATGGAAACAGGTTATTATG
Organism: Oncorhynchus nerka; assembly: GCF_034236695.1. Classification (NCBI taxonomy): domain Eukaryota; kingdom Metazoa; phylum Chordata; class Actinopteri; order Salmoniformes; family Salmonidae; genus Oncorhynchus; species Oncorhynchus nerka. Next base: position 7,948,914 of record NC_088413.1, on the reverse strand, counting down.
GACTGTAGTTACACCTGATGGAAACAGGTTATTATGGACTGTAGTTACACCTGATGGAAACAGGTTATTATGGACTGTAGTTACACCTAATGGAAACAGGTTATTATGGACTGTAGTTACACCTGATGGAAACAGGTTATTATGGACTGTAGTTACACCTGATGGAAACAGGTTATTATGGACTGTAGTTACACCTGATGGAAACAGGTTATTATGGACTGTAGTTACACCTGATGGAAACAGGTTATTATGGACTGTAGTTACACCTGATGGAAACAGGTTATTATGGACTGTAGTTACACCTGATGGAAACAGGTTATTATGGACTGTAGTTACACCTGATGGAAACAGGTTATTATGGACTGTAGTTACACCTGATGGAAACAGGTTATTATGGACTGTAGTTACACCTGATGGAAACAGGTTATTATGGACTGTAGTTACACCTGATGGAAACAGGTTATTATGGACTGTAGTTACACCTGATGGAAACAGGTTATTATGGACTGTAGTTACACCTGATGGAAACAGGTTATTATGGACTGTAGTTACACCTGATGGAAACAGGTTATTATGGACTGTAGTTACACCTGATGGAAACAGGTTATTATGGACTGTAGTTACACCTGATGGAAACAGGTTATTATGGACTGTAGTTACACCTAATGGAAACAGGTTATTATGGACTGTAGTTACACCTGATGGAAACAGGTTATTATGGACTGTAGTTACACCTGATGGAAACAGGTTATTATGGACTGTAGTTACACCTGATGGAAACAGGTTATTATGGACTGTAGTTACACCTGATGGAAACAGGTTATTATGGACTGTAGTTACACCTGATGGAAACAGGTTATTATGGACTGTAGTTACACCTGATGGAAACAGGTTATTATGGACTGTAGTTACACCTGATGGAAACAGGTTATTATGGACTGTAGTTACACCTGATGGAAACAGGTTATTATGGACTGTAGTTACACCTGATGGAAACAGGTTATTATGGACTGTAGTTACACCTAATGGAAACAGGTTATTATGGACTGTAGTTACACCTGATGGAAACAGGTTATTATGGACTGTAGTTACACCTGATGGAAACAGGTTATTATGGACTGTAGTTACACCTGATGGAAACAGGTTATTATGGACTGTAGTTACACCTGATGGAAACAGGTTATTATGGACTGTAGTTACACCTGATGGAAACAGGTTATTATGGATCTGTAGTTACACCTGATGGAAACAGGTTATTATGGACTGTAGTTACACCTGATGGAAACAGGTTATTATGGACTGTAGTTACACCTGATGGAAACAGGTTATTATGGACTGTAGTTACACCTGATGGAAACAGGTTATTATGGACTGTAGTTACACCTGATGGAAACAGGTTATTATGGACTGTAGTTACACCTGATGGAAACAGGTTATTATGGACTGTAAGTTACACCTGATGGAAACAGGTTATTATGGACTGTAGTTACACCTGATGGAAACAGGTTATTATGGACTGTAGTTACACCTGATGGAAGCAGGTTATTATGGGATTGTAGTTACACCTGATGGAAACAGGTTATTATGGACTGTAGTTACACCT
>NC_088413.1:7937850-7947211 GCF_034236695.1 Oncorhynchus nerka | reverse complement strand
AGTGGTGTTGATGTCCTATTGTAGTGGTGTTGATGTTCTATTGTAGTGGTGTTTGACGTCCTATTGTAGTGGTGTTGATGTGATGTCCTATTGTCCTATTGTAGTGGTGTTGATGTCCTATTGTAGTGGTGTTGATGATGTCCTATTGTAGTGGTGTTGATGTCCTATTGTAGTGGTGTTGATGTCCTATTGTAGTGGTGTTGATTGATGTCCTATTGTAGTGGTGTTGATGTCCTATTGTAGTGTGGTGTTGATGTCCTATTGTAGTGGTGTTGATGTGATGTCCTATTGTAGTGGTGTTGATGTGATGTCCTATTGTAGTGGTGTTGATGTCCTATTGTAGTGGTGTTGATGTGATGTCCTATTGTAGTGGTGTTGATGTGATGTCCTATTGTAGTGGTGTTGATGTGATGTCATATCTACATTGTAGTGGTGTTGATGTTGATGTTGATGATGTCCTATTGTAGTGGTGTTGATGTCCTATTGTAGTGGTGTTGATGTCCTATTGTAGTGGTGTTGATGTGATGTTCTATTGTAGTGGTGTTGATGTGATGTCCTATTGTAGTGGTGTTGATGTGATGTCCTATTGTAGTGGTGTTGATGTGATGTCCTATTGTAGTGGTGTTGATGTCCTATTGTAGTGGTGTTGATGTCCTATTGTAGTGGTGTCCTATTGATGTGATGTCCTATTGTAGTGATGTCCTATTGTAGTGGTGTTGATGTCCTATTGTAGTGGTGTTGATGTCCTATTGTAGTGGTGTTGATGTGATGTCCTATTGTAGTGGTGTTGATGTCCTATTGTAGTGGTGTTGATGTGATGTCCTATTGTAGTGGTGTTGATGTCCTATTGTAGTGGTGTTGATGTCCTATTGTAGTGGGGTTGATGTCCTATTGTAGTGGTGTTGATGTCCTATTGTAGTGGTGTTGATGTCCTATTGTAGTGATGTGTTGATGTTGATGATGTCCTATTGTAGTGGTGTGATGATGTCCTATTGTAGTGGTGTTGATGTGATGTCCTATTGTAGTGGTGTTGATGTGATGTCCTATTGTAGTGGTGTTGATGTCCTATTGTAGTGGTGTTGATGATGTCCTATTGGTGTTGATGTCCTATTGTAGTGGTGTTGATGTGATGTCCTATTGTAGTGGTGTTGATGTCCTATTGTAGTGGTGTTGATGTCCTATTGTAGTGGTGTTGATGTGATGTCCTATTGTAGTGGTGTTGATGTCCTATTGTAGTGGTGTTGATGTCCTATTGTAGTGGTGTTGATGTCCTATTGTAGTGGTGTTGATGTCCTATTGTAGTGGTGTTGATGTTCTATTGTAGTGGGGTTGATGTCCTATTGTAGTGGTGTTGATGTCCTATTGTAGTGGTGTTGATGTCCTATTGTAGTGGTGTTGATGTTCTATTGTAGTGGTGTTGATGTGATGTCCTATTGTAGTGGTGTTGATGTCCTATTGTAGTGGTGTTGATGTCCTATTGTAGTGGTGTTGATGTTCTATTGTAGTGGTGTTGATGTGATGTCCTATTGTAGTGGTGTTGATGTCCTATTGTAGTGGTGTTGATGTCCTATTGTAGTGGTGTTGATGTGATGTTCTATTGTAGTGGTGTTGATGTGATGTCCTATTGTAGTGGTGTTGATGTCCTATTGTAGTGGTGTTGATGTCCTATTGTAGTGGTGTGATGAGTGGTGTTGATGTCCTATTGTAGTGGTGTTGATGTTCTATTGTAGTGGTGTTGATGTGATGTCCTATTGTAGTGTGTTGTTGATGTCCTATTGTAGTGGTGTTGATGTGTCTATTGTAGTGGGTGTTGATGTCCTATTGTAGTGGTGTTGATGTGATGTCCTATTGTAGTGGTGTTGATGTCCTATTGTAGTGGTGTTGATGTCCTATTGTAGTGGTGTTGATGTCCTATTGTAGTGGTGTTGATGTCCTATTGTAGTGGTGTTGTTGATGTCCTATTGTAGTGGTGTTGATGTGATGTCCTATTGTAGTGGTGTTGATGTGATGTTCTATTGTAGTGGTGTTGATGTGATGTCCTATTGTAGTGGTGTTGATGTGATGTCCTATTGTAGTGGTGTTGATGTCCTATTGTAGTGGTGTTGATGTGATGTCCTATTGTAGTGGTGTTGATGTGATGTCCTATTGTAGTGGTGTTGATGTCCTATTGTAGTGGTGTTGATGTGATGTCCTATTGTAGTGGTGTTGATGTGATGTCCTATTGTAGTGGTGTTGATGTGATGTCCTATTGTAGTGGTGTTGATGTGATGTCCTATTGTAGTGGTGTTGATGTCCTATTGTAGTGGTGTTGATGTCCTATTGTAGTGGTGTTGATGTGATGTCCTATTGTAGTGGTGTTGATGTTCTATTGTAGTGGTGTTGATGTCCTATTGTAGTGGTGTTGATGTGATGTTCTATTGTAGTGGTGTTGATGTCCTATTGTAGTGGTGTTGATGTCCTATTGTAGTGGTGTTGATGTTCTATTGTAGTGGTGTTGATGATGTCCTATTGTAGTGTGTTGATGTCCTATTGATGTGATGTCCTATTGTAGTGGTGTTGATGTGATGTCCTATTGTAGTGGTGTTGATGTCCTATTGTAGTGGTGTTGATGTGATGTCCTATTGTAGTGGTGTTGATGTCCTATTGTAGTGGTGTTGATGTCCTATTGTAGTGGTGTTGATGTCCTATTGTAGTGGTGTTGATGTCCTATTGTAGTGGTGTTGATGTTCTATTGTAGTGGTGTTGATGTTCTATTGTAGTGGTGTTGATGTGATGTCCTATTGTAGTGGTGTTGATGTGATGTCCTATTGTAGTGGTGTTGATGTCTATTGTAGTGGTGTTGATGTGATGTCCTATTTAGTGGTGTTGATGTGATGTCCTATTGTAGTGGTGTTGATGTCCTATTGTAGTGGTGTTGATGTCCTATTGAGTGGTGTTGATGTGATGTCCTATTGTAGTGGTGTTGATGTCCTATTGTAGTGGTGTTGATGATGTCCTATTGTAGTGGTGTTGATGTCCTATTGTAGTGGTGTTGATTGATGTCCTAGTGGTGTTGATGTCCTATTGTAGTGGTGTTGATGTCCTATTTAGTGGTGTTGATGTCCTATTGTAGTGGTGTTGTGTTGAGTGGTGTTGATGTCCTATTGTAGTGGTGTTGATGTGATGTCCTATTGTAGTGGTGTTGATGTCCTATTGTAGTGGTGTTGATGTCATTGTAGTGGTGTTGTGATGTCCTATTGTAGTGGTGTTGATGATTGTAGTGGTGTTGATGTTCTATTGTAGTGGTGTGATTGATGTCCTATTGTAGTGGTGTTGATGTTCTATTGTAGTGGTGTGATGTGATGTCCTATTGTAGTGGTGTTGATGTGATGTCCTATTGTAGTGGTGTATGTGATGTCCTATTGTAGTGGTGTTGATGTGATGTCCTATTGTAGTGGTGTTGATGTGATGATGTGATGTCCTATTGTAGTGGTGTTGATGTGATGTTCTATTGTAGTGGTGTTGATGTGATGACCTATTGTAGTGGTGTTGATGTCCTATTGTAGTGGGGTTGATGTGGTGTTGATGTCCTATTGTAGTGCTGTTGATGTGATGTCCTATTGAGTGGGGTTGATGATGTCCTATTGTAGTGGTGTTGATGTGATGTCCTATTGTAGTGGTGTTGATGTGATGTCCTATTGTAGTGGTGTTGATGTGATGTTCTATTGTAGTGGTGTTGATGTGATGTTCTATTGTAGTGGTGTTGATGTCCTATTGTAGTGGTGTTGATGATGTCCTATTGTAGTGCTGTTGATGTTCTATTGTAGTGGTGTTGATGTGATGTCCTATTGTAGTGGGGTTGATGTGATGTCCTATTGTAGTGGGGTTGATGTTCTATTGTAGTGGTGTTGATGTTCTATTGATGTTGATGTTCTATTGTAGTGGTGTTGATGTGTCTATTGTAGTGGTGTTTGATGTGATGTTCTATTGTAGTGGTGTTGATGTCCTATTGTAGTGGTGTTGATGTGATGTCCTATTGTAGTGGTGTTGATGTCCTATTGTAGTGGTGTTGATGTCCTATTGTAGTGGTGTTGATGTTCTATTGTAGTGTGTTGATTGATGTCCTATTGTAGTGGTGTTGATGTGATGTCCTATTGTAGTGGTGTTGATGTCCTATTGTAGTGGTGTTGATGTGATGTCCTATTGTAGTGGTGTTGATGTGATGTCCTATTGTAGTGGTGTTGATGTCCTATTGTAGTGGTGATGTGATGTCCTATTGTAGTGGTGTTGATGATGTCCTATTGTAGTGGTGTTGATGTGATGTCCTATTGTAGTGGTGTGATGATTGTGTGTTGATGTCCTATTGTAGTGGTGTTGATGTGATGTCCTATTGTAGTGGTGTTGATGTCCTATTGTAGTGGTGTTGATGTCCTATTGTAGTGGTGTTGATGTGATGTCCTATTGTAGTGGTGTTGATGTCCTATTGTAGTGGTGTTGATGTGATGTCCTATTGTAGTGGTGTTGATGTGATGTCCTATTGTAGTGGTGTTGATGTCCTATTGTAGTGGTGTTGATGTCCTATTGTAGTGGTGTTGATGTCCTATTGTAGTGGTGTTGATGTGATGTTCTATTGTAGTGGTGTTGATGTCCTATTGTAGTGGTGTTGATGTAGTGGTGTTGATCTCTATTGTAGTGGTGTTGATGTGATGTCCTATTGTAGTGGTGTTGATGTCCTATTGTAGTGGTGTTGATGTCCTATTGTAGTGGTGTTGATGTGATGTCCTATTGTAGTGGTGTTGATGTGATGTCCTATTGTAGTGGTGTTGATGTGATGTCCTATTGTAGTGGTGTTGATGTCCTATTGTAGTGGTGTTGATGTCCTATTGTAGTGGTGTTGATGTTCTATTGTAGTGGTGTGATGTGATGTCCTATTGTAGTGGTGTTGATGTCCTATTGTAGTGGTGTTGATGTGATGTTCTATTGTAGTGGTGTTGATGTGATGTCCTATTGTAGTGGTGTTGATGTGATGTCCTATTGTAGTGGTGTTGATGTGATGTCCTATTGTAGTGGTGTTGATGTCCTATTGTAGTGGTGTTGATGTGATGTCCTATTGTAGTGGTGTTGATGTGATGTCCTATTGTAGTGGTGTTGATGTGATGTCCTATTGTAGTGGTGTTGATGTCCTATTGTAGTGGTGTTGATGTGATGTCCTATTGTAGTGGTGTTGATGTCCTATTGTAGTGGTGTTGATGTCCTATTGTAGTGGTGTTGATGTGATGTCCTATTGTAGTGGTGTTGATGTGATGTCCTATTGTAGTGGTGTTGATGTCCTATTGTAGTGTTGATGTTGATGTGATGTCCTATTGTAGTGGTGTTGATGTGATGTCCTATTGTTGGTGTTGATGTCCTATTGTAGTGGTGTTGATGTTCCTATTGTAGTGGGTTGTTGATGTCCTATTGTAGTGGTGTGATTGATGTTCTATTGTAGTGGTGTTGATGGTGTTCTATTGTAGTGGTGTTGATGTCCTATTGTAGTGGTGTTGATGTGATGTCCTATTGTAGTGGTTGTTGATGTTCTATTGTAGTGTTGATGTGATGTCCTATTGTAGTGGTGTTGATGTCCTATTGTAGTGGTGTTGATGTTGATGTCTATTGTAGTGGTGTTGATGTGATGTCCTATTGTAGTGGTGTTGATGTCTATTGTAGTGGTGTTGATGTCCTATTGTAGTGGTGTTGATGATGTCTATTGTAGTGGGTTGTTGATGTCCTATTGTAGTGGTGTTGATGTGATGTCCTATTGTAGTGGTGTTGATGTATTGTAGTGGTGTTGATGTGTCCTATTGTAGTTGTGTCCTATTGATGTGATGTCCTATTGTAGTGGTGTTGATGTCCTATTGTAGTGGTGTTGATGTTGATGTTGATGTCCTATTGTAGTGGTGTTGATGTGATGTCCTATTGTAGTGGTGTTGATGTGATGTCCTATTGTAGTGGTGTTGATGTCCTATTGTAGTGGTGTTGATGTGATGTTCTATTGTAGTGGTGTTGATGTGATGACCTATTGTAGTGGTGTTGATGTCCTATTGTAGTGGGGTTGATGTCCTATTGTAGTGGTGTTGATGTTCTATTGTAGTGCTGTTGATGTGATGTCCTATTGTAGTGGGGTTGATGTGATGTCCTATTGTAGTGGGGTTGATGTGATGTCCTATTGTAGTGGTGTTGATGTGATGTCCTATTGCAGTGGTGTTGATGTGATGTTCTATTGTAGTGGTGTTGATGTGATGTTCTATTGTAGTGGTGTTGATGTCCTATTGTAGTGGTGTTGATGTGATGTCCTATTGTAGTGGTGTTGATGTTCTATTGTAGTGGTGTTGATGTGATGTCCTATTGTAGTGGTGTTGATGTCCTATTGTAGTGGGGGTGTTCTATTGTAGTGGTGTTGATGTTCTATTGTAGTGGTGTTGATGTTGTCCATTGATGTTCCCTATTGAGTGTCCTATTGTAGTGGTGTTGATGTCCTATTGAGTGGTGTGATGTCCTATTGTAGTGGTGTTGATGTCCTATTGTAGTGGTGTTGATGTGATGTCCTATTGTAGTGGTGTTGATGTTCTATTGTAGTGGTGTTGATGTGATGTCCTATTGTAGTGGTGTTGATGTGATGTCCTATTGTAGTGGTGTTGATGTGATGTCCTATTGTAGTGGTGTTGATGTGATGTCCTATTGTAGTGGTGTTGATGTCCTATTGTAGTGGTGTTGATGTGATGTCCTATTGTAGTGGTGTTGATGTGATGTCCTATTGTAGTGGTGTTGATGACCTATTGATGTCCTATTGTAGTGGTGTTGATGTCCTATTTGTAGTGGTGTTGATGTCCTATTGAGTGGTGTTGATGTCCTATTGTAGTGGTGTTGATGTGATGTCCTATTGTAGTGGGGTTGATGTGATGTCCTATTGTAGTGGGGTTGATGTTCTATTGTAGTGGTGTTGATGTTCTATTGTAGTGGTGTTGATGTTCTATTGTAGTGGTGTTGATGTTCTATTGTAGTGGTGTTGACGTCCTATTGTAGTGGTGTTGATGTCCTATTGTAGTGGTGTTGATGTTCTATTGTAGTGGTGTTGATGTTCTATTGTAGTGGTGTTGTTGATGTTCTATTGTAGTGGTGTTGATGTCCTATTGTAGTGGTGTTGATGTGATGTGATGTCCTATTGTAGTGGTGTTGATTGTAGTGATGTTCTATTGTAGTGGTGTTGATGTGATGTCCTATTGTAGTGGTGTTGATGTGATGTCCTATTGTAGTGGTGTTGATGTCCCATTGTAGTGGTGTTGATGTCCTATTGTAGTGGGGTTGATGTCCTATTGTAGTGGTGTTGATGATGTCCTATTGTAGTGGGTGTTGATGTGATGTCCTATTGTAGTGGTGTTGATGTCCTATTGTAGTGGTGTTGATGTGATGTCCTATTGTAGTGGTGTTGATGTGATGTCCTATTGTAGTGGTGTTGATGTGATGTCATATTACATTTACATTTAAGTCATTTAGCAGACGCTCTTATCCAGAGCGACTTACAAATTGGTGCATTCACCTTATGACCTCCAGTGGAACAGTAGTGCATCTAAATCTTTTCAGGGGAGGGGGTGAGAGGGATTACTTTATCCTATCCTAGGTATTCCTTAAAGAGGTGGGGTTTCAGGTGTCTCCGGAAGGTGGTGATTGACTCCGCTGTCCTGGCGTCGTGAGGGAGTTTGTTCCACCATTGGGGGCCAGAGCAGCGAACAGTTTTGACTGGGCTGAGCGGGAACTGTACTTCCTCAGTGGTAGGGAGGCGAGCAGGCCAGAGGTGGATGAACGCAGTGCCCTTGTTTGGGTGTAGGGCCTGATCAGAGCCTGGAGGTACTGAGGTGCCGTTCCCCTCACAGCTCCGTAGGCAAGCACCATGGTCTTGTAGCGGATGCGAGCTTCAACTGGAAGCCAGTGGAGGGAGCGGAGGAGCGGGGTGACGTGAGAGAACTTGGGAAGGTTGAACACCAGACGGGCTGCGGCGTTCTGGATGAGTTGTAGGGGTTTAATGGCACAGGCAGGGAGCCCAGCCAACAGCGAGTTGCAGTAATCCAGACGGGAGATGACAAGTGCCTGGATTAGGACCTGCGCCGCTTCCTGTGTGAGGCAGGGTCGTACTCTGCGGATGTTGTAGAGCATGAACCTACAGGAACGGGCCACCGCCTTGATGTTAGTTGAGAACGACAGGGTGTTGTCCAGGATCACGCCAAGGTTCTTAGCGCTCTGGGAGGAGGACACAATGGAGTTGTCAACCGTGATGGCGAGATCATGGAACGGGCAGTCCTTCCCGGGAGGAAGAGCAGCTCCGTCTTGCCGAGGTTCAGCTTGAGGTGGTGATCCGTCATCCACACGGATATGTCTGCCAGACATGCAGAGATGCGATTCGCCACCTGGTCATCAGAAGGGGAAAGGAGAAGATTAATTGTGTGTCGTCTGCATAGCAATGATAGGAGAGACCATGTGAGGTTATGACAGAGCCAAGTGACTTGGTGTATAGCGAGAATAGGAGAGGGCCTAGAACAGAGCCCTGGGGGACACCAGTGGTGAGAGCACGTGGTGTGGAGACGGATTCTCGCCACGCCACCTGGTAGGAGCGACCTGTCAGGTAGGACGCAATCCAAGCGTGGGCCGCGCCGGAGATGCCCAACTCGGAGAGGGTGGAGAGGAGGATCTGATGGTTCACAGTATCGAAGGCAGCCGATAGGTCTAGAAGGATGAGAGCAGAGGAGAGAGAGTTAGCTTTAGCAGTGCGGAGCGCCTCCGTGATACAGAGAAGAGCAGTCTCAGTTGAATGACTAGTCTTGAAACCTGACTGATTTGGATCAAGAAGGTCATTCTGAGAGAGATAGCGGGAGAGCTGGCCAAGGACGGCACGTTCAAGAGTTTTGGAGAGAAAAGAAAGAAGGGATACTGGTCTGTAGTTGTTGACATCGGAGGGATCGAGTGTAGGTTTTTTCAGAAGGGGTGCAACTCTCGCTCTCTTGAAGACGGAAGGGACGTAGCCAGCGGTCAGGGATGAGTTGATGAGCGAGGTGAGGTAAGGGAGGAGGTCTCCGGAAATGGTCTGGAGAAGAGAGGAGGGGATAGGGTCAAGCGGGCAGGTTGTAGGGCGGCCGGCCGTCACAAGACGCGAGATTTCATCTGGAGAGAGAGGGGAGAAAGAGGTCAGAGCACAGGGTAGGGCAGTGTGAGCAGAACCAGCGGTGTCGTTTGACTTAGCAAACGAGGATCGGATGTCGTCGTGGTGTTGATGTCCTATTGTAGTGGTGTTGATGTGATGTCCTATTGTAGTGGTGTTGATGTCCTATTGTAGTGGTGTTGATGTCCTATT
>NC_088413.1:7926049-7937350 GCF_034236695.1 Oncorhynchus nerka | reverse complement strand
ACTACAATAGAACATCAACACCACTACAATAGAACATCAACCCCACTACAATAGGACATCACATCAACCCCACTACAATAGGACATCACATCAACTACAATAGGACATCAACACCACTACAGAACATCAACAGCACTACAATAGGACATCACATCAACACCACTACAATAGGACATCAACACCACTACAATAGAACATCACATCAACACCACTACAATAGACATCACATCAACACCACTACAATAGGACATCACATCAACCACTACAATAGGACATCACATCATCAACCCACTACAATAGGACATCACATCAACCCCACACAATAGGACATCACATCAACAGCACTACAATAGACATCACATCAACACCACTACAATAGGACATCAACACAGCACTACAATAGGACATCAACACCACTACAATAGGACATCACATCAACACCACTACAATAGGACATCACATCAACACCACTACAATAGAATCATCAACACCACTACAATAGAACATCAACACATCACATCAACACCACTACAATAGGACATCAATCAACACCACTACAATAGGACATCAACACCACTACAATAGGACATCACATCAACACCACTACAATAGAACATCAATCACACACTACAATAGGACATCACATCAACACCACTACAATAGGACATCATCAACACCACTACAATAGGACATCAACACCACTACAATAGGACATCAACACCACTCAATAGGACATCACATCCACTACAATAGGACATCAACACCACTACAATAGGACATCACATCAACACCACTACAATAGGACATCAACACCACTACAATAGGACATCAATCAACACCACTACAATAGGACATCAACACCACTACAATAGGACATCAACACCACTACAATAGGACATCAACACCACTACAATAGGACATCACATCAACACCACTACAATAGGACATCACATCAACACCACTACAATAGGACATCAACACCACTACAATAGGACATCACATCAACACCACTACAATAGGACATCACATCAACACCACTACAATAGGACATCACATCAACACCACTACAATAGGACATCACATCAACACCACTACAATAGGACATCACATCAACACCACTACAATAGAACATCAACACCACTACAATAGGACATCAACATACAATAGGACACAACACCACTACAATAGGACATCACATCAACACCACTACAATAGGACATCATCAACACCACTACAATAGGACATCAATCAACCACTACAATAGGACATCAACACCACTACAATAGGACATCAATCACCACTACAATAGGACATCAACACCACTACAATAGGACATCACATCAACACCACTACAATAGAACATCACATCAACACCACTACAATAGGACATCACACATCAACACCACTACAATAGACATCACATCAACACCACTACAATAGGACATCAACAACCACTACAATAGGACATCAACACCACTACAATAGGACATCAACACCACTACAATAGGACATCAATCACCACTACAATAGGACATCATCAACACCACTACAATAGGACATCATCAACACCACTACAATAGGACATCAACACCACCACTACAATAGGACATCAACACCACTACAATAGGACATCACATCAACACCACTACAATAGGACATCACATCAACACCACTACAATAGGACATCACATCAACACCACTACAATAGGACATCAACACCACTCAGACATCAACACACTCAATAGGACATCAACACCACTACAATAGGACATCCATCAACACCACTACAATAGGACATCAATCACACCACTACAATAGGACATCAACACCACTACAATAGGACATCATCAACACCACTACAATAGGACATCACATCAACACCACTACAATAGAACATCAACACCACTCAATAGGACATCAACACCACTACAATAGGACATCAACACCACTACAATAGGACATCACATCAACACCACTACAATAGGACATCACATCAACACCACTACAATAGGACATCACATCAACACCACTACAATAGGACATCACATCAACACCACTACAATAGGACATCATCAACACCACAATATCAATACCACTACAATAGGACATCAACACCACTACAATAGGACATCAACACCACTACAATAGGACATCAACACCACTACAACATCAACACCACTACAATAGGACATCACATCAACACACTACAATAGGACATCAACACCACTACAATAGGACACATCAACACCACTACAATAGGACATCACATCAACACCACTACAATAGGACATCATCAATAGGACATCATCAACCCACTACAATAGGACATCACATCAACACCACTACAATAGAACATCAACACCACTACAATAGGACATCAACACAATAGGACATCACATACAATAGGACATCACATCAACACCACTACAATAGGACATCACATCAACACCACTACAATAGGACATCACATCAACACCACTACAATAGGACATCAACACCACTACAATAGGACATCACATCAACACCACTACAATAGGACATCACATCAACACCACTACAATAGGACATCAACACCACTACAATAGGACATCACATCAACACCACTACAATAGGACATCAACACCACTACAATAGGACATCACATCAACACCACTACAATAGAACATCAACACCACTACAATAGGACATCACATCAACACCACTACAATAGGACATCACATCAACACCACTACAATAGGACATCACATCAACACCACTACAATAGAATCATCATCACCACTACAATAGGACACATCAACACCACTACAATAGGACATCAACACAACACTACAATAGGACATCAACACCACTACAATAGGACATCAACAACACCACTACAATAGGACATCACATCAACACCACTACAATAGGACATCACATCAACACCACTACAATAGGACATCACATCAACACCACTACAATAGGACATCAACACCACTACAATAGGACATCACATCAACACCACTACAATAGGACATCACATCAACACCACTACAATAGGACATCATCAACACCACTACAATAGGACATCACATCAACACCACTACAATAGAACATCAACACCACTACAATAGGACATCAACACCACTACAATCAAACACCACTACAATAGGACATCACATCAACACCACTACAATAGGACATCACATCAACACCACTACAATAGGACATCAACACCACTACAATAGGACATCAACACCACTACAATAGGACATCATCAACACCACTACAATAACACCACTACAATAGGACATCAACACCACTATCACATCAACACCACTACAATAGGACATCACATCATCACACCACTACAATAGGACATCATCAACACCACTACAATAGGACATCATCAACACCACTACAATAGGACATCACATCAACACCACTACAATAGGACATCAACATCAACACCACTACAATAGGACATCACATCAACACCACTACAATAGGACATCAACACCACTACAATAGGACATCAACACTACAATAGGACATCAACACCACTACAATAGGACATCATCAACACCACTACAATAGGACATCAACACCACTACAATAGGACATCAACACCACTACAATAGGACATCAACACCACTACAATAGGACATCAACACCACTACACATCAACACCACTACAATAGGACATCACATCAACACCACTACAATAGGACATCAACACCACTACAATAGGACATCACATCAACCCACTACAATAGGACATCAACACCACTACAATAGGACATCAACACCACTACACATCAGACATCAATAGGACATCAACACCACTACAATAGGACATCAACAACACTACAATAGGACATCAACACCACTACAATAGGACATCAACACAACACTACAATAGGACATCAAACACCACTACAATAGAACATCAACACTACAATAGGACATCACATCAACACCACTACAATAGGACATCACATCAACACCACTACAATAGAACATCAACATCAATAGGACATCACATCAACACCACTACAATAGGACATCAACACCACTACAATAGGACATCATCAACACCACTACAATAGGACATCACATCAACACCACTACAATAGGACATCAATCAACCACTACAATAGGACATCACATCAACACCACTACAATAGAACATCACATCAACACCACTACAATAGGACATCATCAACACCACTACAATAGGACATCAACACCACTCAATAGGACATCAACACCACTACAATAGGACATCACATCAACACCACTACAATAGGACATCATCAATAGGACATCAACACCACTACAATAGGACATCACATCAACACCACTACAATAGGACATCAACACCACTACAATAGGACATCAACATCAACACTACAATAGGACATCACATCAACACCACTACAATAGGACATCACATCAACACCACTACAATAGGACATCACATCAACACCACTACAATAGGACATCAACATCCACTACAATAGGACATCAACACCACTACAATAGGACATCACATCAACACCACTACAATAGGACATCACATCAACACCACTACAATAGAACATCAACACCACTACAATAGGACATCAACACCACTACAATAGGACATCACATCAACACCACTACAATAGGACATCACATCAACACCACTACAATAGGACATCAATCACACACTACAATAGAACATCAACACCACTACAATAGGACATCATCACATCAACACCACTACAATAGGACATCACATCAACACCACTACAATAGAACATCAACACCACTACAATAGAATCAACATCAATAGGACATCAACACCACTACAATAGGACATCAACACCACTACAATAGAACATCAACACCACTACAATAGAACATCAACATCAACATCAACACTACAATAGGACATCACATCAACCACTACAATAGGACATCAACACCACTACAATAGGACATCACATCAACACCACTACAATAGGACATCACATCAACACCACCACTACAATAGGACATCACATCAACACCACTACAATAGGACATCAACACCACTACACCACTACATCACATCAACACCACTACAATAGGACATCACATCAACACCACTACAATAGGACATCACATCAACACCACTACAATAGGACATCACATCAACACCACTACAATAGGACATCAACACCACTACAATAGGACATCAATCAACCACTACAATAGGACATCACATCAACACCACTACAATAGGACATCAACACCACTCAACACAACACTACAATAGGACATCAATCAACACCACTACAATAGGACATCACATCAACACCACTACAATAGAACATCACATCAACACCACTACAATAGGACATCACATCAACACCACTACAATAGGACATCAACACCACTACAATAGGACATCACATCAACACCACTACAATAGGACATCACATCAACACCACTACAATAGGACATCACATCAACACCACTACAATAGGACATCAACCCCACTACAATAGGACATCAACACCACTACAATAGACACATCAACACCACTACAATAGGACATCACATCAACACCACTACAATAGGACATCACATCAACACCACTACAATAGGACATCAACACCACTACAATAGGACATCACATCAACACCACTACAATAGGACATCACATCAACACCACTACAATAGGACATCACATCAACACCACTACAATAGGACATCACATCAACACCACTACAATAGGACATCACATCAACACAACACTACAATAGGACATCACATCAACACCACTACAATAGGACATCAACATCAACATCACATCACTACAATAGGACATCAACACCACTCAATAGGACATCAATCACACACTACAATAGGACATCAACACCACTACAATAGGACATCAACACCACTACAATAGGACATCACATCAACACCACTACAATAGGACATCAACATCAATAGGACATCACACTACAATAGGACATCACATCAACACCACTACAATAGGACATCACATCAACACCACTACAATAGGACATCAACACCACTACAATAGGACATCAACACCACTCAACATCAACACTACAATAGAACATCACATCAACACCACTACAATAGAACATCAACACCACTACAATAGAACATCAACACCACTACAATAGGACATCAACACCACTACAATAGGACAACACCACTACAATAGAACATCAACACCACTCAATAGAACATCAACACCACTACAATAGAACATCAACAATAGAACATCCACTACAATAGGACATCACATCAACCCCACTACAATAGGACATCAACACCACTACAATAGGACATCACATCAACACCACTACAATAGGACATCAACACCACTACAATAGGACATCAACACCACTACAATCATCACATCAACACCACTACAATAGGACATCAACACCACTATCAACACCACTACAATAGGACATCACATCAACACCACTACAATAGGACATCACATCAACACCACTACAATAGGACATCAACACCACTACAATAGGACATCAACACCACTACAATAGGACATCAACACCACTACAATAGGACATCACATCAACACCACTACAATAGGACATCATCAACACCACTACAATAGGACATCAACACCACTACAATAGGACATCAACACCACTACAATAGGACATCAAACACCACTACAATAGGACATCACATCAACACAACACTACAATAGAACATCAACACCACTACAATAGAACATCAACACCACTACAATAGAACATCAACACCACTACAATAGGACATCAACACCACTACAATAGGACAACACCACTCACATCAACACCACTACAATAGAACATCAACACCACTCAATAGAACATCAACACCACTACAATAGAACATCAACACCACTACAATAGGACATCATCAACCCCACTACACATCACAATACAATAGGACATCATCAACACCACTACAATAGGACATCATCAACACCACTACAATAGGACATCACATCAACACCACTACAATAGGACATCAACACCACTACAATAGGACATCACATCAACACCACTACAATAGGACATCACATCAACACCACTACAATAGGACATCACATCAACACCACTACAATAGGACATCACATCAACACCACTACAATAGGACATCACATCAACACCACTACAATAGGACATCACATCAACACCACTACAATAGGACATCAACCCCACTACATCAACACCACTACAATAGGACATCAACACCACTACAATAGGACATCAACACCACTACAATAGGACATCACATCAACACCACTACAATAGGACATCAACACCACTACAATAGGACATCACATCAACACCACTACAATAGGACATCACATCAACACCACTACAATAGGACATCACATCAACACCACTACAATAGGACATCATCAACACCACTACAATAGAACATCAACCCCACTACAATAGAACATCAACACCACTACAATAGGACATCACATCAACACCACTACAATAGGACATCAACACCACTACAATAGGACATCACATCAACACCACTACAATAGGACATCAACACCACTACAATAGGACATCAATACAATAGGACATCAAACACCACTACAATAGGACATCAACACCACTACAATAGGACATCACATCAACCCACTACAATAGGACATCACATCAACACCACTACAATAGGACATCATCAACACCACATCAACACCACTACAATAGGACATCAACACCACTACAATAGGACATCAATCAACACCACTACAATAGGACATCATCAACACCACTACAATAGGACATCATCAACACCACTACAATAGGACATCAACACCACTACAATAGGACATCACATCAACACCACTACAATAGGACATCACATCAACCACTACAATAGGAACATCAACACCACTACAATAGGACATCAACACCACTACAATAGGACATCACATCAACACCACTACAATAGGACATCAACACCACTACAATAGGACATCAACACCACTACAATAGGACATCAACACCACTACAATAGGACATCAACACCACTACAATAGGACATCAACACCACTACAATAATACATCAACACCACTACAATAGAACATCAACCCCACTACAATAGAACATCAACACCACTACAATAGGACATCACATCAACACCACTACAATAGGACATCAACACCACTACAATAGGACATCACATCAACACCACTACAATAGGACATCACATCAACACCACTACAATAGGACATCACATCAACACCACTACAATAGGACATCAACACCACTACAATAGGACATCACATCAACACCACTACAATAGGACATCACATCAACACCACTACAATAGGACATCATCAACACCACTACAATAGGACATCAACACCACTACAATAGGACATCACATCAACACCACTACAATAGGACATCAACACCACTACAATAGGACATCACATCAACACCACTACAATAGGACATCAACACCACTACAATAGGACATCACATCAACACCACTACAATAGGACATCACATCAACACCACTACAATAGGACATCATCAACACCACTACAATAGGACATCAATCACCACTACAATAGGACATCACATCAACACCACTACAATAGGACATCACATCAACACCACTACAATAGGACATCAACACCACTACAATAGGACATCAACACCACTACAATAGAACATCAACACCACTACAATAGAACATCAACACCACTACAATAGGACATCAACACCACTACAATAGGACATCAACACCACTACAATAGGACATCAACACCACTACAATAGAACATCAACACCACTCAATAGAACATCAACACCACTACAATAGAACATCAACACCATCAACACCACTACAATAGGACATCAATCAACACTCAATAGGACATCAACACCACTACAATAGGACATCACATCAACACCACTACAATAGGACATCAACACCACTACAATAGGACATCAACACCACTACAATAGGACATCACATCAACACCACTACAATAGGACATCATCAACACCACTACAATAGGACATCAATCAACACCACTACAATAGGACATCACATCAACACCACTACAATAGGACATCATCAACACCACTACAATAGGACATCAACACCACTACAATAGGACATCAACACCACTACAATAGGACATCACATCAACACCACTACAATAGACATCACATCAACACCACTACAATAGGACATCACATCAACACCACTACAATAGGACATCAACACCACTACAATAGGACATCACATCAACACCACTACAATAGGACATCACATCAACACCACTACAATAGAACATCAACACCACTACAATAGGACATCAACACCACTACAATAGGACATCAACAACACCACTACAATAGAACATCAACACCACTACAATAGGACATCAACACCACTACAATAGGACATCAACACCACTACAATAGAACATCACATCAACACCACTACAATAGAACATCAACACCACTACAATAGAACATCAACACCACTACAATAGGACATCAACACCACTACAATAGGACGTCAACACCACTACAATAGAACATCAACACCACTACAATAGAACATCAACACCACTACAATAGAACATCAACACCACTACAATAGAACATCAACCCCACTACAATAGGACATCACATCAACCCCACTACAATAGGACATCAACACCACTACAATAGGACATCACATCAACACCACTACAATAGGACATCAACACCACTACAATAGGACATCAACACCACTACAATAGGACATCACATCAACACCACTACAATAGGACATCAACACCACTACAATAGGACATCACATCAACACCACTACAATAGGACATCACATCAACACCACTACAATAGGACATCACATCAACACCACTACAATAGGACATCAACCCCACTACAATAGGACATCAACACCACTACAATAGGACATCAACACCACTACAATAGGACATCATCAACACCACTACAATAGGACATCACATCAACACCACTACAATAGGACATCAACACAACACCACTACAATAGGACATCACATCAACACCACTACAATAGGACATCACATCAACACCACTACAATAGAACATCAACACCACTACAATAGGACATCAACACCACTACAATAGGACATCAACACCACTACAATAGAACATCACATCAACACCACTACAATAGAACATCAACACCACTACAATAGAACATCAACACCACTACAATAGGACATCAACACCACTACAATAGAATCAACACCACTCAATAGAACATCAACACCACTACAATAGAACATCAACACCACTACAATAGAACATCAACCCCACTACAATAGGACATCACATCAACACCACTACAATAGGACATCACATCAACACCACTACAATAGAACATCAACAGCACTACAATAGGACATCACATCAACACCACTACAATAGGACATCAACACCACTACAATAGAACATCACATCAACACCACTACAATAGAACATCACATCAACACCACTGCAATAGGACATCACATCAACACCACTACAATAGGACATCACATCAACCCCACTACCATCACATCAACCCCACTACAATAGGACATCACATCAACAGCACTACAATAGAACATCAACACCACTACAATAGGACATCAACCCCACTACAATAGGACATCAACACCACTACAATAGGTCATCACATCAACACCACTACAATAGAACATCACATCAACACCACTACAATAGGACATCACATCAACACCACTACAATAGGACATCAACACCACTACAATAGGACATCACATAAACACCACTACAATAGGACATCACATCAACACCACTACAATAGGACATCACATCAACACCACTACAATAGAACATCACATCAACCCCACTACAATAGAACATCAACACCACTACAATAGAACATCACATCAACACCACTACAATAGAACATCACATCAACACCACTACAATAGGACATCACATCAACACCACTACAATAGGACATCACATCAACACCACTACAATAGGACATCACATCAACACTACAATAGACATCATCAACACCACTACAATAGACATCACATCAACACCACTACAATAGGACATCACATCAACACCACTACAATGGGACATCAATCAACACCACTACAATAGGACATCACATCAACACCACTACAATAGACATCATCAACACCACTACAATAGAACATCAACACCACTACAATAGGACATCAACACCACTACAATAGGACATCAACACCACTACAATAGAAC
>NC_088413.1:7903425-7925549 GCF_034236695.1 Oncorhynchus nerka | reverse complement strand
TTAGATCAGCTGTTAGGTATGGTCAGAGCAGCTAGGTATGGTAGATCAGCTGTTAGGTATGGTAGAGCAGCTGTTAGGTATGGTAGAGCAGCTGTTAGGTATGGTAGAGCAGCTGTTAGGTATGGTAGATCAGCTGTTAGGTATGGTAGAGCAGCTGTTAGGTATGGTAGAGCAGCTGTTAGGTATGGTAGAGCAGCTGTTAGGTATGGTAGAGCAGCTGTTAGGTATGGTAGAGCAGCTGTTAGATATGTTAGATCAGCTGGTAGATCAGCTGTTAGGTATGGTAGAGCAGCTGTTAGGTATGTAGAGCAGCTGTTAGGCAGCTGTTAGGTATGTGGCAGGTAGAGGCAGCTGTTAGGTATGGTAGAGCAGCTGTTAGGTATGGTAGAGCATGTTAGATCAGCTGTTAGGTACGGTAGAGCAGCTGTTAGGTATGGTAGAGCAGCTGTTAGGTATGGTAGAGCAGCTGTTAGGTATGGTAGAGCAGCTGTTAGGTATGGTAGAGCAGCTGTTAGGTATGGTAGAGCAGCTGTTAGGTATGGTAGAGCAGCTGTTAGGTATGGTAGAGCAGCTGTTAGGTATGGTAGAGCAGCTGTTAGGTATGGTAGAGCAGCTGTTAGGTATGGTAGAGCAGCTGTTAGGTATGGTAGAGCAGCTGTTAGGTATGGTAGATCAGCTGTTAGGTATGGTAGAGCAGCTGTTAGGTATGGTAGAGCAGCTGTTAGGTATGGTAGATCAGCTGTTAGGTATGGTAGAGCAGCTGTTAGGTATGGTAGAGCAGCTGTTAGGTATGGTAGAGCAGCTGTTAGGTATGGTAGAGCAGCTGTTAGGTATGGTAGAGCAGCTGTTAGGTATGGTGTTAGAGCAGCTGTTAGGTATGGTAGATCAGCTGTTAGGTATGGTAGAGCAGCTGTTAGGTATGGTAGAGCAGCTGTTAGGTATGGTAGATCAGCTGTTAGGTATGGTAGAGCAGCTGTTAGGTATGGTAGAGCAGCTGTTAGGTATGGTAGAGCAGCTGTTAGGTATGGTAGAGAGCAGCTGTTAGGTATGGTAGAGCAGCTGTTAGGTATGGTAGAGCAGCTGTTAGGTATGGTAGAGCAGCTGTTAGGTATGGTAGAGCAGCTGTTAGGTATGGTAGAGCAGCTGTTAGGTATGGTAGAGCAGCTGTTAGGTATGGTAGAGCAGCTGTTAGGTATGGTAGAGCAGCTGTTAGATCTGTTAGGTATGGTAGAGCAGCTGTTAGATCAGAGCAGCTGTTAGGTATGGTAGAGCAGCTGTTAGGTATGGTAGAGCAGCTGTTAGGTATGGTAGAGCAGCTGTTAGGTATGGTAGAGCAGCTGTTAGGTATGGTAGAGCAGCTGTTAGGTATGGTAGATCAGCTGTTAGGTATGGTAGAGCAGCTGTTAGGTATCAGCTGTTAGGTATGGTAGAGCAGCTGTTAGGTATGGTAGAGCAGCTGTTAGGTCAGCTGTTAGGTATGGTAGAGCAGCTGTTAGGTGTGGTAGAGCAGCTGTTAGGTATGGTAGAGCAGCTGTTAGGTATGGTAGAGCAGCTGTTAGGTATGGTAGAGCAGCTGTTAGGTAGCTGTTAGTAGAGAGCAGCTGTTAGGTATGGTATGAGAGCAGCTGTTAGGTATGGTAGAGCAGCTGTTAGGTATGGTAGAGCAGCTGTTAGGTATGGTAGAGCAGCTGTTAGGTATGGTAGAGCAGCTGTTAGGTATGGTAGAGCAGCTGTTAGGTATGGTAGAGCAGCTGTTAGGTATGGTAGAGCAGCTGTTAGGTATGGTAGAGCAGCTGTTAGGTATGGTAGAGCAGCTGTTAGGTATGGTAGAGCAGCTGTTAGGTATGGTAGAGCAGCTGTTAGATCAGCTGTTAGGTATGGTAGAGCAGCTGTTAGATCAGCTGTTAGGTATGGTAGAGCAGCTGTTAGGTATGGTAGAGCAGCTGTTAGGTATGGTAGAGCAGCTGTTAGGTATGGTAGAGCAGCTGTTAGGTATGGTAGAGCAGCTGTTAGGTATGGTAGAGCAGCTGTTAGGTATGGTAGAGCAGCTGTTAGGTATGGTAGATCAGCTGTTAGGTACGGTAGAGCAGCTGTTAGATCAGCTGTTAGGTATGGTAGAGCAGCTGTTAGGTATGGTAGAGCAGCTGTTAGATCAGCTGTTAGGTATGGTAGAGCAGCTGTTAGGTATGGTAGAGCAGCTGTTAGGTATGGTAGAGCAGCTGTTAGGTATGGTAGAGCAGCTGTTAGGTATGGTAGAGCAGCTGTTAGATCAGCTGTTAGGTATGGTAGAGCAGCTGTTAGATCAGCTGTTAGGTATGGTAGAGCAGCTGTTAGGTATGGTAGAGCAGCTGTTAGGTATGGTAGAGCAGCTGTTAGGTATGGTAGAGCAGCTGTTAGGTATGGTAGAGCAGCTGTTAGGTATGGTAGAGCAGCTGTTAGGTATGGTAGAGCAGCTGTTAGATCAGCTGTTAGGTATGGTAGAGCAGCTGTTAGGTATGGTAGAGCAGCTGTTAGGTATGGTAGAGCAGCTGTTAGGTACGGTAGAGCAGCTGTTAGGTATGGTAGAGCAGCTGTTAGGTATGGTAGAGCAGCTGTTAGGTATGGTAGAGCAGCTGTTAGATTGGCTGTTAGGTATGGTAGAGCAGCTGTTAGGGTATGGTAGAGCAGCTGTTAGGTATGGTAGAGCAGCTGTTAGATCAGCTGTTAGGTATGGTAGAGCAGCTGTTAGGTATGGTAGAGCAGCTGTTAGATGGTAGAGCAGCTGTTAGGTATGGTAGAGCAGCTGTTAGATCAGCTGTTAGGTATGGTAGAGCAGCTGTTAGATCAGCTGTTAGGTATGGTAGAGCAGCTGTTAGATCAGCTGTTAGGTATGGTAGAGCAGCTGTTAGGTATGGTAGATCAGCTGTTAGGTATGGTAGAGCAGCTGTTAGGTATGGTAGAGCAGCTGTTAGGTATGGTAGAGCAGCTGTTAGGTATGGTAGAGCAGCTGTTAGGTATGGTAGAGCAGCTGTTAGGTATGGTAGAGCAGCTGTTAGGTATGGTAGAGCAGCTGTTAGATCAGCTGTTAGGTATGGTAGAGCAGCTGTTAGATCAGCTGTTAGGTATGGTAGAGCAGCTGTTAGGTATGGTAGAGCTGTTAGATCAGCTGTTAGGTATGGTAGAGCAGCTGTTAGGTATGGTAGAGCAGCTGTTAGGTATGGTAGAGCAGCTGTTAGGTATGGTAGAGCAGCTGTTAGGTATGGTAGAGCAGCTGTTAGGTATGGTAGATCAGCTGTTAGGTATGGTAGATCAGCTGTTAGGTATGGTAGAGCAGCTGTTAGGTATGGTAGAGCAGCTGTTAGGTATGGTAGAGCAGCTGTTAGGTATGGTAGAGCAGCTGTTAGGTATGGTAGATCAGCTGTTAGGTACGGTAGAGCAGCTGTTAGGTATGGTAGCTGTTAGGTTAGGTATGGTAGAGCAGCTGTTAGGTATGGAAGAGCAGCTGTTAGGTATGGTAAAGCAGCTGTTAGGTATGGTAGAGCAGCTGTTAGGTATGGTAGAGCAGCTGTTAGATCAGCTGTTAGGTATGGTAGAGCAGCTGTTAGATCAGCTGTTAGGTATGGTAGAGCAGCTGTTAGGTATGGTAGAGCAGCTGTTAGGTATGGTAGAGCAGCTGTTAGGTATGGTAGAGCAGCTGTTAGGTATGGTAGAGCAGCTGTTAGGGTATGGTAGAGCAGCTGTTAGGTATGGTAGATCAGCTGTTAGGTATGGTAGAGCAGCTGTTAGGTATGGTAGAGCAGCTGTTAGGTATGGTAGAGCAGCTGTTAGGTATGGTAGAGCAGCTGTTAGATCAGCTGTTAGGTATGGTAGAGCAGCTGTTAGGTATGGTAGAGCAGCTGTTAGGTATGGTAGAGCAGCTGTTAGATCAGCTGTTAGGTACGGTAGAGCAGCTGTTAGGTATGGTAGAGCAGCTGTTAGATCAGCTGTTAGGTATGGTAGAGCAGCTGTTAGATCAGCTGTTAGGTATGGTAGAGCAGCTGTTAGATCAGCTGTTAGGTATGGTAGAGCAGCTGTTAGATCAGCTGTTAGGTATGGTAGAGCAGCTGTTAGGTATGGTAGATCAGCTGTTAGGTATGGTAGAGCAGCTGTTAGGTATGGTAGATCAGTTGTTAGGTATGGTAGAGCAGCTGTTAGGTATGGTAGAGCAGCTGTTAGGTATGGTAGAGCAGCTGTTAGGTATGGTAGAGCAGCTGTTAGGTATGGTAGAGCAGCTGTTAGGTATGGTAGAGCAGCTGTTAGGTATGGTAGAGCAGCTGTTAGGTATGGTAGAGCAGCTGTTAGGTATGGTAGAGCAGCTGTTAGGTATGGTAGAGCAGCTGTTAGGTATGGTAGAGCAGCTGTTAGGTATGGTAGAGCAGCTGTTAGGTATGGTAGAGCAGCTGTTAGGTATGGTAGAGCAGCTGTTAGGTATGGTAGAGCAGCTGTTAGGTATGGTAGAGCAGCTGTTAGATCAGCTGTTAGGTATGGTAGAGCAGCTGTTAGGTATGGTAGAGCAGCTGTTAGATCAGCTGTTAGGTATGGTAGAGCAGCTGTTAGATCAGCTGTTAGGTATGGTAGAGCAGCTGTTAGATCAGCTGTTAGGTATGGTAGAGCAGCTGTTAGATCAGCTGTTAGGTATGGTAGAGCAGCTGTTAGGTATGGTAGATCAGCTGTTAGGTATGGTAGAGCAGCTGTTAGGTATGGTAGAGCAGCTGTTAGGTATGGTAGAGCAGCTGTTAGATGAGCTGTTAGGTATGGTAGAGCAGCTGTTAGATCAGCTGTTAGGTATGGTAGAGCAGCTGTTAGGTATGGTAGAGCAGCTGTTAGGTATGGTAGAGCAGCTGTTAGGTATGGTAGAGCAGCTGTTAGGTATGGTAGAGCAGCTGTTAGGTATGGTAGAGCAGCTGTTAGGTATGGTAGAGCAGCTGTTAGGTATGGTAGAGCAGCTGTTAGGTATGGTAGAGCAGCTGTTAGATTAGCTGTTAGGTATGGTAGAGCAGCTGTTAGGTATGGTAGAGCAGCTGTTAGGTATGGTAGAGCAGCTGTTAGATCAGCTGTTAGGTAGAGCAGCTGTTAGGTATGGTAGAGCAGCTGTTAGATCAGCTGTTAGGTATGGTAGAGCAGCTGTTAGATCAGCTGTTAGGTATGGTAGAGCAGCTGTTAGGTATGGTAGAGCAGCTGTTAGGTATGGTAGAGCAGCTGTTAGGTATGGTAGATCAGCTTGTTAGGTATGGTAGAGCAGCTGTTAGGTATGGTAGAGCAGCTGTTAGGTATGGTAGAGCAGCTGTTAGGTATGGTAGAGCAGCTGTTAGGTATGGTAGATCAGCTGTTAGGTATGGTAGAGCAGCTGTTAGGTATGGTAGATCAGCTGTTAGGTATGGTAGAGCAGCTGTTAGGTATGGTAGAGCAGCTGTTAGATTAGCTGTTAGGTATGGTAGAGCAGCTGTTAGGTATGGTAGAGCAGCTGTTAGGTATGGTAGAGCAGCTGTTAGATCAGCTGTTAGGTACGGTAGAGCAGCTGTTAGGTATGGTAGAGCAGCTGTTAGATCAGCTGTTAGGTATGGTAGAGCAGCTGTTAGATCAGCTGTTAGGTATGGTAGAGCAGCTGTTAGGTATGAGATCAGCTGTTAGGTATGGTAGAGCAGCTGTTAGGTATGGTAGATCAGCTGTTAGGTATGGTAGAGCAGCTGTTAGGTATGGTAGAGCAGCTGTTAGGTATGGTAGAGCAGCTGTTAGGTATGGTAGAGCAGCTGTTAGATGAGCTGTTAGGTATGGTAGAGCAGCTGTTAGATCAGCTGTTAGGTATGGTAGAGCAGCTGTTAGGTATGGTAGAGCAGCTGTTAGGTATGGTAGAGCAGCTGTTAGGTATGGTAGAGCAGCTGTTAGGTATGGTAGATCAGCTGTTAGGTACGGTAGAGCAGCTGTTAGGTATGGTAGATCAGCTGTTAGGTACGGTAGAGCAGCTGTTAGGTATGGTAGAGCAGCTGTTAGATTAGCTGTTAGGTATGGTAGAGCAGCTGTTAGGTATGGTAGAGCAGCTGTTAGGTATGGTAGAGCAGCTGTTAGATCAGCTGTTAGGTACGGTAGAGCAGCTGTTAGGTATGGTAGAGCAGCTGTTAGATCAGCTGTTAGGTATGGTAGAGCAGCTGTTAGATCAGCTGTTAGGTATGGTAGAGCAGCTGTTAGGTATGGTAGATCAGCTGTTAGGTATGGTAGAGCAGCTGTTAGGTATGGTAGATCAGTTGTTAGGTATGGTAGAGCAGCTGTTAGGTATGGTAGAGCAGCTGTTAGGTATGGTAGAGCAGCTGTTAGGTATGGTAGAGCAGCTGTTAGATCAGCTGTTAGGTACGGTAGAGCAGCTGTTAGGTATGGTAGAGCAGCTGTTAGATCAGCTGTTAGGTATGGTAGAGCAGCTGTTAGATCAGCTGTTAGGTATGGTAGAGCAGCTGTTAGGTATGGTAGATCAGCTGTTAGGTATGGTAGAGCAGCTGTTAGGTATGGTAGATCAGTTGTTAGGTATGGTAGAGCAGCTGTTAGGTATGGTAGAGCAGCTGTTAGGTATGGTAGAGCAGCTATTAGGTATGCTAGAGCAGCTGTTAGGTATGGTAGAGCAGCTGTTAGGTATGGTAGAGCAGCAATTAGGTATGGTAGAGCAGCTGTTAGGTATGGTAGAGCAGCTGTTAGGTATGGTAGAGCAGCTATTAGGTATGGTAGAGCAGCTGTTAGGTATGGTAGAGCAGCTGTTAGGTATGGTAGAGCAGCTGTTAGGTATGGTAGAGCAGCTGTTAGGTATGGTAGATCAGCTGTTAGCTGTTAGGTACGGTAGAGCACCTGGTAGATCAGCTGTTAGGTATGGTAGAGCAGCTGTTAGAGCAGCTGTTAGGTATGGTAGATCAGCTGTTAGCTGTTAGGTACGGTAGAGCACCTGGTAGATCAGCTGTTAGGTATGGTAGAGCAGCTGTTAGGTATGGTAGATCAGCTGTTAGGTATGGTATAGCAGCTGTTAGGTATGGTAGACCAGCTGTTAGGTATGGTAGAGCAACTGTTAGGTATGGTAGATCAGCTGTTAGGTATGGTAGAGCAGCTGTTAGGAATAGTAGAGCACCTGGTAGAGCAGCTGTTAGGTACGGTAGAGCAGCTGTTAGGTACGGTAGAGCAGCTGTTAGGTATGGTGGATCAGCTGTTAGGTACGGTAGAGCAGGTATTATGTATGGTAGAGCAGCTGTTAGGTATGGTAGAGCAGCTGTTAGGTATGGTAGAGCAGCTGTTAGGTATGGTAGAGCAGCTGTTAGATCAGCTGTTAGGTATGGTAGAGCAGCTGTTAGATCAGCTGTTAGGTATGGTAGAGCAGCTGTTAGGTATGGCAGATCAGCTGTTAGGTATGGTAGAGCAGCTGTTAGGTATGGTAGATCAGTTGTTAGGTATGGTAGAGCAGCTGTTAGGTATGGTAGCTGGGTATGGTAGAGCAGCTGTTAGGTATGGTAGAGCAGCTGTTAGGTATGGTAGAGCAGCTGTTAGGTATGGTAGAGCAGCTGTTAGGTATGGTATGGTAGAGCAGCTGTTAGGTATGGTAGAGCAGCTGTTAGGTATGGTAGAGCAGCTGTTAGGTATGGTAGAGCAGCTGTTAGGTATGGTAGAGCAGCTGTTAGGTATGGTAGAGCAGCTGTTAGGTATGGTAGAGCAGCTGTTAGGTATGGTATATCAGCTGTTAGGTATGGTAGAGCAGCTGTTAGGTATGGTAGAGCAGCTGTTAGATCAGCTGTTAGGTACGGTAGAGCAGCTGTTAGGTATGGTAGAGCAGCTGTTAGATCAGCTGTTAGGTACGGTAGAGCAGCTGTTAGGTATGGTAGAGCAGCTGTTAGATCAGCTGTTAGGTATGGTAGAGCAGCTGTTAGGTATGGTAGAGCAGCTGTTAGGTATGGTAGAGCAGCTGTTAGGTATGGTAGAGCAGCTATTAGGTATGGTAGAGCAGCTGTTAGGTATGGTAGAGCAGCTGTTAGGTATGGTAGAGCAGCTGTTAGGTATGGTAGAGCAGCTGTTAGGTATGGTAGAGCAGCTGTTAGGTATGGTAGAGCAGCTGTTAGGTATGGTAGAGCAGCTGTTAGGTATGGTAGAGCAGCTGTTAGGTATGGTAGAGCAGCTGTTAGGTATGGTAGAGCAGCTGTTAGGTATGGTATATCAGCTGTTAGGTATGGTAGAGCAGCTGTTAGGTATGGTAGAGCAGCTGTTAGGTCATGTTAGGTACGGTAGAGCAGCTGTTAGGTATGGTAGAGCAGCTGTTAGATCAGCTGTTAGGTATGGTAGAGCAGCTGTTAGGTATGGTAGAGCAGCTGTTAGATCAGCTGTTAGGTATGGTAGAGCAGCTGTTAGGTATGGTAGAGCAGCTGTTAGGTATGGTAGAGCAGCTGTTAGGTATGGTAGAGCAGCTGTTAGGTATGGTAGAGCAGCTGTTAGGTATGGTAGAGCAGCTGTTAGGTATGGTAGAGCAGCTGTTAGGTATGGTAGAGCAGCTGTTAGATCAGCTGTTAGGTACGGTAGAGCAGCTGTTAGGTATGGTAGAGCAGCTGTTAGATCAGCTGTTAGGTATGGTAGAGCAGCTGTTAGGTATGGTAGAGCAGCTGTTAGATCAGCTGTTAGGTATGGTAGAGCAGCTGTTAGATCAGCTGTTAGGTAGGTAGCAGCTGTTAGGTATGGTAGAGCAGCTGTTAGGTATGGTAGAGCAGCTATTAGGTATGGTAGAGCAGCTGTTAGGTATGGTAGAGCAGCTGTTAGGTATGGTAGAGCAGCTGTTAGGTATGGTAGAGCAGCTGTTAGGTATGGTAGAGCAGCTGTTAGGTATGGTAGAGCAGCTGTTAGATCAGCTGTTAGGTATGGTAGAGCAGCTGTTAGGTATGGTAGAGCAGCTGTTAGGTATGGTAGAGCAGCTGTTAGATCAGCTGTTAGGTACGGTAGAGCAGCTGTTAGGTATGGTAGAGCAGCTGTTAGATCAGCTGTTAGGTATGGTAGAGCAGCTGTTAGATCAGCTGTTAGGTATGGTAGAGCAGCTGTTAGATCAGCTGTTAGGTATGGTAGAGCAGCTGTTAGGTATGGTAGAGCAGCTGTTAGGTATGGTAGAGCAGCTGTTAGGTATGGTAGAGCAGCTGTTAGGTATGGTAGAGTAGCTGTTAGATCAGCTGTTAGGTATGGTAGAGCAGCTGTTAGATCAGCTGTTAGGTATGGTAGAGCAGCTGTTAGATCAGCTGTTAGGTATGGTAGAGCAGCTGTTAGATCAGCTGTTAGGTATGGTAGAGCAGCTGTTAGGTATGGTAGAGCAGCTGTTAGGTATGGGAGCAGCTGTTAGGTATGGTAGAGCAGCTGTTAGGTATGGTAGAGCAGCTATTAGGTATGGTAGAGCAGCTGGTAGGTATGGTAGAGCAGCTATTAGGTATGGTAGAGCAGCTATTAGGTATGGTAGAGCAGCTGTTAGGTATGGTAGAGCAGCTGTTAGGTATTGTAGAGCAGCTGTTAGAGCAGCTGTTAGGTATGGTAGAGCAGCTGTTAGGTATGGTAGAGCAGCTGTTAGAGCAACTGTTAGGTACGGTAGAGCAGCTGGTAGAAGAGCTGTCAGAGCAGGTGTTAGGTATGGTAGAGCAGCTGGTAGGTATGGTAGATCAGCTGGTAGAGGAGCTGTTATGTATGGTAGAGCAGCTGTTAGGTATGGTAGATCAGCTGTTAGGTACAGTAGAGCAACTGTTAGGAATAGTAGAGCACCTGGTAGAGCAGCTGTTAGGTACGGTAGAGCAGCTGTTAGGTATGGTAGATCAGCTGTTAGGTATGGTAGAGCAGCTGTTAGGTATGGTAGATCAGTTGTTAGGTATGGTAGAGCAGCTGTTAGGTATGGTAGAGCAGCTGTTAGGTATGGTAGAGCAGCTATTAGGTATGCTAGAGCAGCTGTTAGGTATGGTAGAGCAGCTGTTAGGTATGGTAGAGCAGCAATTAGGTATGGTAGAGCAGCTGTTAGGTATGGTAGAGCAGCTGTTAGGTATGGTAGAGCAGCTGTTAGGTATGGTAGAGCAGCTGTTAGGTATGGTAGAGCAGCTGTTAGGTATGGTAGAGCAGCTGGTAGAGCAGCTGTTAGGTATGGTAGAGCAGCTGTTAGGTATGGTAGAGCAGCTGTTAGATCTGTTAGGTACGGTAGAGTACCTGGTAGATCAGCTGTTAGGTATGGTAGAGCAGCTGTTAGGTATGGTAGATCAGCTGTTAGGTATGGTAGAGCAGCTGTTAGGTATGGTAGACAGCTGTTAGGTATGGTAGAGCAGCTGTTAGGTATGGTAGAGCAGCTGTTAGGTATGGTAGAGCAGCTGTTAGGTATAGTAGAGCACCTGGTAGAGCAGCTGTTAGGTATGGTAGAGCAGCTGTTAGGTACGGTAGAGCAGCTGTTAGGTATGGTGGATCAGCTGTTAGGTAGGTAGAGCAGCTAGCATGGTAGAGCAGCTGTTAGGTATGGAGCAGCTGTTAGAGCAGCTGTTAGGTATGGTAGAGCAGCTGTTAGGTATGGTAGAGCAGCTGTTAGATCAGCTGTTAGGTATGGTAGAGCAGCTGTTAGATCAGCTGTTAGGTATGGTAGAGCAGCTGTTAGGTATGGTAGATCAGCTGTTAGGTATGGTAGAGCAGCTGTTAGGTATGGTAGATCAGCTGTTAGGTATGGTAGAGCAGCTGTTAGGTATGGTAGAGCAGCTGTTAGGTATGGTAGAGCAGCTGTTAGGTTAGAGCAGCTGTTAGGTATGGTAGAGCAGCTGTTAGGTATGGTAGAGCAGCTGTTAGGTATGGTAGAGCAGCTGTTAGGTATGGTAGAGCAGCTGTTAGGTATGGGTGGAGCAGCTGTTAGGTATGGTAGAGCAGCTGTTAGGTATGGTAGAGCAGCTGTTAGGTATGGTAGAGCAGCTGTTAGGTATGGTAGAGCAGCTGTTAGGTATGGTAGAGCAGCTGTTAGGTATGGTAGAGCAGCTGTTAGGTATGGTATATCAGCTGTTAGGTATGGTAGAGCAGCTGTTAGGTATGGTAGAGCAGCTGTTAGATCAGCTGTTAGGTAGGTAGAGCAGCTGTTAGGTATGGTAGAGCAGCTGTTAGATCAGCTGTTAGGGTATGGTAGAGCAGCTGTTAGGTATGGTAGAGCAGCTGTTAGATCAGCTGTTAGGTATGGTAGAGCAGCTGTTAGGTATGGTAGAGCAGCTGTTAGGTATGGTAGAGCAGCTGTTAGGTATGGTAGAGCAGCTGTTAGGTATGGTAGAGCAGCTGTTAGGTATGGTAGAGCAGCTGTTAGGTATGGTAGAGCAGCTATTAGGTATGGTAGAGCAGCTGTTAGGTATGGTAGAGCAGCTGTTAGGTATGGTAGAGCAGCTATTAGGTATGGTAGAGCAGCTGTTAGGTATGGTAGAGCAGCTGTTAGGTATGGTAGAGCAGCTGTTAGGTATGGTAGAGCAGCTGTTAGGGTATATGGTAGAGCAGCTGTTAGGTATGATCAGCTGTTAGGTATGGTAGAGCAGCTGTTAGGTATGGTAGAGCAGCTGTTAGATCAGCTGTTAGGTACGGTAGAGCAGCTGTTAGGTATGGTAGAGCAGCTGTTAGATCAGCTGTTAGGTATGGTAGAGCAGCTGTTAGGTATGGCTGAGCAGCTGTTAGATCAGCTGTTAGGTATGGTAGAGCAGCTGTTAGGTATGGTAGAGCAGCTGTTAGGTATGGTAGAGCAGCTGTTAGGTATGGTAGAGCAGCTGTTAGGTATGGTAGAGCAGCTGTTAGGTATGGTAGAGCAGCTGTTAGGTATGGTAGAGCAGCTGTTAGGTATGGTAGAGCAGCTGTTAGATCAGCTGTTAGGTACGGTAGAGCAGCTGTTAGGTATGGTAGAGCAGCTGTTAGATCAGCTGTTAGGTATGGTAGAGCAGCTGTTAGGTATGGTAGAGCAGCTGTTAGATCAGCTGTTAGGTATGTAGAGCAGCTGTTAGGTATGGTAGAGCAGCTGTTAGGTATGGTAGAGCAGCTGTTAGGTATGGTAGAGCAGCTATTAGGTATGGTAGAGCAGCTGTTAGGTATGGTAGAGCAGCTGTTAGGTATGGTAGAGCAGCTGTTAGGTATGGTAGAGCAGCTGTTAGGTATGGTAGAGCAGCTGTTAGGTATGGTAGAGCAGCTGTTAGATCAGCTGTTAGGTATGGTAGAGCAGCTGTTAGGTATGGTAGAGCAGCTGTTAGGTATGGTAGAGCAGCTGTTAGATCAGCTGTTAGGTACGGTAGAGCAGCTGTTAGGTATGGTAGAGCAGCTGTTAGATCAGCTGTTAGGTATGGTAGAGCAGCTGTTAGATCAGCTGTTAGGTATGGTAGAGCAGCTGTTAGATCAGCTGTTAGGTATGGTAGAGCAGCTGTTAGGTATGGTAGAGCAGCTGTTAGGTATGGTAGAGCAGCTGTTAGGTATGGTAGAGCAGCTGTTAGGTATGGTAGAGTAGCTGTTAGATCAGCTGTTAGGTATGGTAGAGCAGCTGTTAGATCAGCTGTTAGGTATGGTAGAGCAGCTGTTAGATCAGCTGTTAGGTATGGTAGAGCAGCTGTTAGATCAGCTGTTAGGTATGGTAGAGCAGCTGTTAGGTATGGTAGAGCAGCTGTTAGGTATGGGAGCAGCTGTTAGGTATGGTAGAGCAGCTGTTAGGTATGGTAGAGCAGCTATTAGGTATGGTAGAGCAGCTGGTAGGTATGGTAGAGCAGCTATTAGGTATGGTAGAGCAGCTATTAGGTATGGTAGAGCAGCTGTTAGGTATGGTAGAGCAGCTGTTAGGTATTGTAGAGCAGCTGTTAGAGCAGCTGTTAGGTATGGTAGAGCAGCTGTTAGGTATGGTAGAGCAGCTGTTAGAGCAACTGTTAGGTACGGTAGAGCAGCTGGTAGAAGAGCTGTCAGAGCAGGTGTTAGGTATGGTAGAGCAGCTGGTAGGTATGGTAGATCAGCTGGTAGAGGAGCTGTTATGTATGGTAGAGCAGCTGTTAGGTATGGTAGATCAGCTGTTAGGTACAGTAGAGCAACTGTTAGGAATAGTAGAGCACCTGGTAGAGCAGCTGTTAGGTACGGTAGAGCAGCTGTTAGGTATGGTAGAGCAGCTGTTAGGTATGGTAGATCAGCTGGTAGGTATGGTAGATCAGCTGTTAGGTACGGTAGAGCAGCTGTTAGGTATGGTAGATCAGCTGTTAGGTATGGTAGAGCAGCTGTTAGGTACAGTAGAGCAGCTGTTAGGTACAGTAGAGCAACTGCTAGAGCAGCTGGTAGGTACGGTAGAGCAGCTGTTAGGTATGGTAGAGCTGCTGTTAGGTACGGTAGAGCAGCTGTTAGGTACAGTAGAGCAACTGTTAGGTATAGTAGAGCACCTGGTAGAGCAGCTGTTAGGTACGGTAGAGCAGCTGTTAGGTATGGTAGAGCAGGTGTTAGGTATGGTAGATCAGCTGTTAGGTATGGTAGATCAGCTGTTAGGTACGGTAGAGCAGCTGTTAGGTACAGTAGAGCAGCTGGTAGAGCAGCTGGTAGGTACGGTAGAGCAGCTGTTAGAAGAGCTGTTAGGTATGGTAGAGCAGCTGTTAGAGCATTTGTTAGGTATGGTAGATCAGCTGTTAGGTACGGTAGAGCACCTGGTAGATCAGCTGTTAGGTATGGTAGAGCAGCTGTTAGAGCAGCTGTTAGGTATGGTAGATCAGCTGTTAGCTGTTAGGTACGGTAGAGCACCTGGTAGATCAGCTGTTAGGTATGGTAGAGCAGCTGTTAGGTATGGTAGATCAGCTGTTAGGTATGGTATAGCAGCTGTTAGGTATGGTAGAGCAGCTGTTAGGTACGGTAGAGCACCTGGTAGATCAGCTGTTAGGTATGGTAGAGCAGCTGTTAGGTATGGTAGATCAGCTGTTAGGTATGGTATAGCAGCTGTTAGGTATGGTAGAGCAGCTGTTAGGTATGGTAGACCAGCTGTTAGGTATGGTAGAGCAACTGTTAGGTATGGTAGAGCAGCTGTTAGGAATAGTAGAGCACCTGGTAGAGCAGCTGTTAGGTACGGTAGAGCAGCTGTTAGGTACGGTAGAGCAGCTGTTAGGTATGGTGGATCAGCTGTTAGGTACGGTAGAGCAGGTATTAGGTATGGTAGAGCAGCTGTTAGGTATGGTAGATCAGCTGTTAGGTACGGTAGAGCAGCTGTTAGGTATGGTAGATCAGCTGTTAGGTATGGTAGAGCTGCTGTTAGGTACGGTAGAGCAGCTGTTAGGTATGGTAGATCAGCTGTTAGGTATGGTAGAGCAGCTGTTAGGTACAGTAGAGCAGCTGTTAGAGCAGCTGGTAGGTATGGTAGAGCAGCTGTTAGAAGAGCTGTTAGGTATGGTAGAGCAGCTGTTAGGTACGGTAGAGCAGCTGTTAGGTATGGTAGAGCAGCTGTTAGGTACAGAAGAGCAGCTGTTAGGTACAGTAGAGCAGCTGGTAGAGCAGAGCTGGTAGGTACGGTAGATCAGCTGTTAGAGCAGCTGTTATGTATGGTAGATCAGCTGTTAGCTGTTAGGTACGGTAGAGCAGCTGTTAGGTATGGTAGGGCAGCTGTTAGGTATGGTAGAGCAGCTGTTAGGTATGGTAGATCAGCTGTTAGCTGTTAGGTATGGTACAACCCCACTACAATAGGACATCAACACCACTACAATATGACATCACATCAACACCACTACAATAGGACATCACATCAACACCACTACAATAGGACATCACATCAACACCACTACAATAGGACATCAACCCCACTACAATAGGACATCAACACCACTACAATAGGACATCAACACCACTACAATAGGACATCACATCAACACCACTACAATAGGACATCACATCAACACCACTACAATAGGACATCAACACCACTACAATAGGACATCACATCAACACCACTACAATAGGACATCACATCAACACCACTACAATAGAACATCAACACCACTACAATAGGACATCAACACCACTACAATAGGACATCAACACCACTACAATAGAACATCACATCAACACCACTACAATAGAACATCAACACCACTACAATAGAACATCAACACCACTACAATAGGACATCAACACCACTACAATAGGACGTCAACACCACTACAATAGAACATCAACACCACTACAATAGAACATCAACACCACTACAATAGAACATCAACCCCACTACAATAGGACATCACATCAACCCCACTACAATAGGACATCACATCAACACCACTACAATAGAACATCAACAGCACTACAATAGGACATCACATCAACACCACTACAATAGGACATCAACACCACTACAATAGAACATCACATCAACACCACTACAATAGAACATCACATCAACACCACTGCAATAGGACATCACATCAACACCACTACAATAGGACATCACATCAACCCCACTACAATAGGACATCAACCCCACTACAATAGGACATCAACACCACTACAATAGGACATCAACACCACTACAATAGGACATCACATCAACACCACTACAATAGGACATCAATCAACACCACTACAATAGGACATCACATCAACACCACTACAATAGGACATCAACACTCAACACCACCACTACAATAGGACATCACATCAACACCACTACAATAGGACATCAATCAACACCACTACAATAGGACATCACACACACCACTACAATAGGACATCAACACCACTACAATAGGACATCAACACCACTACAATAGGACATCACATCAACACCACTACAATAGGACATCAACACCACTACAATAGACATCACATCAACACCACTACAATAGGACATCACATCAACACCACTACAATAGGACATCAACACCACTACAATAGGACATCACATCAACACCACTACAATAGGACATCACATCAACACCACTACAATAGAACATCAACACCACTACAATAGGACATCAACACCAACAATAGGACATCAACACTACAATAGGACATCAACACCACTACAATAGGACATCACATCAACACCACTACAATAGGACATCACATCAACACCACTACAATAGGACATCAACACCACTACAATAGGACATCACATCAACACCACTACAATAGGACATCACATCAACACCACTACAATAGGACATCAACACCACTACAATAGGACATCAACACCACTACAATAGAACATCACATCAACACCACTACAATAGGACATCAACACCACTACAATAGAACATCAACACCACTACAACACCACTACAATAGGACATCAACACCACTACAATAGAACATCAACACCACTACAATAGAACATCAACACCACTACAATAGAACATCAACACCACTACAATAGAACATCAACCCCATTACAATACTATCAACACCACTACAATCACATCAACACCACTACAATAGGACATCACATCAACACCACTACAATAGGACATCAACACCACTACAATAGAACATCAACACCACTACAATAGGACATCAACACCACTACAATAGGACATCAACACCACTACAATAGACACATCAACACCACTACAATAGGACATCAACACCACTACAATATCATCAATCAACACCACTCAATAGGACATCAACACCACTACAATAGGACATCAACACCACTACAATAGGACATCAACACTACAATAGGACATCACATCAACACCACTACAATAGGACATCACATCAACACCACTACAATAGGACATCAACACCACTACAATAGGACATCACATCAACACCACTACAATAGGACATCACATCAACACCACTACAATAGAACATCAACACCACTACAATAGAACATCAACACCACTACAATAGGACATCAACACCACTACAATAGGACAACACCACTCAATAGAACATCAACACCACTACAATAGGAACATCAACACCACTACAATAGGACATCAACACCACTACAATAGAACATCAACACCACTACAATAGGACATCACATCAACACCACTACAATAGGACATCACATCAACACCACTACAATAGAACATCAACACCACTACAATAGGACATCACATCAACACCACTACAATAGGACATCAATCAACACCACAATAGAACATCACATCAACACCACTACAATAGAACATCACATCAACACCACTACAATAGGACATCATCAACACCACTACAATAGGACATCATCAACACTCAATAGGACATCACATCAACCCCACTACAATAGGACATCACATCAACAGCACTACAATAGAACATCAACACCACTACAATAGGACATCAACCCCACTACAATAGGACATCAACACCACTACAATAGGACATCACATCAACACCACTACAATAGAACATCACATCAACACCACTACAATAGGACATCAACACCACTACAATAGAACATCACATCAACACCACTACAATAGGACATCACATCAACACCACTACAATAGGACATCACATCAACACCACTACAATAGGACATCACATCAACACCACTACAATAGAACATCAACACCACTACAATAGGACATCAACACCACTACAATAGGACATCAACACCACTACAATAGGACATCAACACCACTACAATAGGACATCACATCAACACCACTACAATAGGACATCAACACCACTACAATATGACATCACATCAACACCACTACAATAGGACATCACATCAACACCACTACAATAGGACATCACATCAACACCACTACAATAGGACATCAACACCACTACAATAGGACATCACATCAACACCACTACAATAGGACATCACATCAACACCACTACAATAGAACATCAACACCACTACAATAGGACATCAACACCACTACAATAGGACATCAACACCACTACAATAGGACATCAACACCACTACAATAGGACATCAACACCACTACAATAGGACATCACATCAACACCACTACAATAGGACATCACATCAACACCACTACAATAGGACATCAACACCACTACAATAGGACATCACATCAACACCACTACAATAGGACATCACATCAACACCACTACAATAGAACATCAACACCACTACAATAGGACATCAACACCACTACAATAGGACATCAACACCACTACAATAGAACATCACATCAACACCACTACAATAGGACATCACATCAACACCACTACAATAGAACATCAACACCACTACAATAGGACATCAACACCACTACAATAGGACATCAACACCACTACAATAGAACATCACATCAACACCACTACAATAGAACATCAACACCACTACAATAGAACATCAACACCACTACAATAGGACATCACCACTACAATAGGACATCAACACCACTACAATAGAACATCAACACCACTACAATAGAACATCAACACCACTACAATAGAACATCAACACCACTACAATAGGACATCAACAACACACTACAATAGGACATCACATCAACACACTACAATAGGACATCAACACCACTACAATAGGACATCAACACCCACTACAATAGGACATCAACACCACTACAATAGGTCATCACATCAACACCACTACAATCAGAACATCAACAACACCACTACAATAGGACATCACATCAACACCACTACAATAGGACATCAACACCACTACAATAGGACATCACATCAACACCACTACAATAGGACATCACATCAACACCACTACAATAGGACATCACATCAACACCACTACAATAGGACATCACATCAACACCACTACAATAGGACATCACATCAACACCACTACAATAGGACATCAACACCACTACAATAGGACATCAACACCACTACAATAGGACATCACATCAACACCACTACAATAGGACATCAACACCACTACAATAGAACATCAACACCACTACAATAGGACATCACATCAACACCACTACAATAGGACATCACATCAACACCACTACAATAGGACATCACATCAACACCACTACAATAGAACATCAACACCACTACAATAGGACATCACATCAACACCACTACAATAGGACATCAACACCACTACAATAGAACATCACATCAACACCACTACAATAGGACATCACATCAACACCACTACAATAGGACATCACATCAACAATAGGACATCATCAACACCACTACAATAGGACATCACATCAACCCCACTACAATAGGACATCACATCAACACCACTACAATAGGACATCAACACCACTACAATAGGACATCAACCCCACTACAATAGGACATCAACACCACTACAATAGGACATCACATCAACACCACTACAATAGAACATCACATCAACACCACTACAATAGGACATCACATCAACACCACTACAATAGGACATCAACACCACTACAATAGGACATCAACACAATAGGACACAATCACTACAATAGGACATCAACACCACTACAATAGGACATCAACACCACTACAATAGGACATCACATCAACACCACTACAATAGGACATCAACACCACTACAATAGGACATCACATCAACACCACTACAATAGGACATCACATCAACACCACTACAATAGGACATCACATCAACACCACTACAATAGGACATCAACACCACTACAATAGAATCACCACTACAATAGGACATCACATCAACACCACTACAATAGGACATCACATCAACACCACTACAATAGGACATCACATCAACACCACTACAATAGGACATCACATCAACACCACTACAATAGGACATCAACACCACTACAATAGGACATCAACACCACTACAATAGGACATCAACACCACTACAATAGGACATCAACACCACTACAATAGGACATCACATCAACACCACTACAATAGGACATCACATCAACACCACTACAATAGGACATCAACACCACTACAATAGGACATCACATCAACACCACTACAATAGGACATCACATCAACACCACTACAATAGAACATCAACACCACTACAATAGGACATCAACACCACTACAATAGGACATCAACACCACTACAATAGAACATCACATCAACACCACTACAATAGAACATCAACACCACTACAATAGAACATCAACACCACTACAATAGAACATCACATCAACACCACTACAATAGAACATCACATCAACACCACTACAATAGGACATCACATCAACACCACTACAATAGGACATCACATCAACACCACTACAATAGAACATCACATCAACACCACTACAATAGGACATCAACACCACTACAATAGGACATCAACACCACTACAATAGGACATCACATCAACACCACTACAATAGGACATCAACACCACTACAATATGACATCACATCAACACCACTACAATAGGACATCACATCAACACCACTACAATAGGACATCACATCAACACCACTACAATAGGACATCAACACCACTACAATAGGACATCACATCAACACCACTACAATAGGACATCACATCAACACCACTACAATAGAACATCAACACCACTACAATAGGACATCAACACCACTACAATAGGACATCAACACCACTACAATAGGACATCAACACCACTACAATAGGACATCACATCAACACCACTACAATAGGACATCACATCAACACCACTACAATAGGACATCAACACCACTACAATAGGACATCAACACCACTACAATAGGACATCACATCAACACCACTACAATAGAACATCAACACCACTACAATAGGACATCAACACCACTACAATAGGACATCAACACCACTACAATAGAACATCACATCAACACCACTACAATAGGACATCAACACCACTACAATAGAACATCAACACCACTACAATAGGACATCAACACCACTACAATACAATAGAACATCATAACACCACTACAATAGAACATCAACACCACTACAATAGGACATCAACACCACTACAATAGAAACATCAATAGAACATCAACCACTACAATAGAACATCAACACCACTACAATAGAACATCAACACCACTACAATAGGACATCAACACCACTACAATAGGACATCAACACCACTACAATAGGACATCAACACCACTACAATAGGACATCACATCAACACCACTACAATAGGACATCACATCAACACCACTACAATAGGACATCACATCAACACCACTACAATAGGACATCAATCAACACCACTAGGACAATAGGACATCACATCAACACCACTACAATAGGACATCACATCAACACCACTACAATAGGACATCACATCAACACCACTACAATAGGACATCAACAACACCACTACAATAGGACATCAACACCACTACAATAGGACATCAACACCACTACAATAGGACATCACATCAACATCAACACTACAATAGGACATCACATCAACACCACTACAATAGGACATCAACACCACTACAATAGGACATCACATCAACACCACTACAATAGGACATCACAACTAGAACATCAACACCACTACAATAGGACATCAACACCACTACAATAGGACATCAACACCACTACAATAGGACATCACATCAACACCACTACAATAGACATCACATCAACACCACTACAATAGACATCAACACCACTACAATAGGACATCACATCAACAACACTACAATAGGACATCACATCAACACCACTACAATAGGACATCAACACCACTACAATAGGACATCAACACCACTACAATAGGACATCAACACCACTACAATAGAACATCACATCAACACCACTACAATAGAACATCACATCAACCACTACAATAGACATCAACACCACTACAATAGGACATCAACACCACTACAATAGAACATCAACACCACTACAATAGGACATCACATAACACTACAATAGGACATCACATCAACACCACTACAATAGAACATCAACACCACTACAATAGGACATCACATCAACACCACTACAATAGGACATCAACAATAGGACCACTACAATAGGACATCACATCAACACCACTACAATAGGACATCACATCAACACCACTACAATAGGACATCACATCAACACCACTACAATAGGACATCACATCAACACCACTACAATAGGACATCAACACCACTACAATAGGACATCACATCAACACCACTACAATAGGACATCAACACCACTACAATAGGACATCACATCAACACCACTACAATAGGACA
>NC_088413.1:7778181-7902925 GCF_034236695.1 Oncorhynchus nerka | reverse complement strand
CAATAGGACATCAACACCACTACAATAGACATCACATCAACACCACTACAATAGGACATCAACACCACTACAATAGGACATCACATCAACACCACTACAATAGGACATCAACACCACTACAATAGGACATCAACACCACTACAATAGGACATCACATCAACACCACTACAATAGGACATCACATCAACACCACTACAATAGGACATCAACACCACTACAATAGGACATCAACACCACTACAATAGGACATCACATCAACACCACTACAATAGGACATCAACACCACTACAATAGGACATCACATCAACACCACTACAAACACCACTAGGGACATCAACACCACTACAATAGGACATCACATCAACACCACTACAATAGGACATCAACACTACACTACAATAGGACATCAACACCACTACAATAGGACATACAATAGGACATCACATCAACACCACTACAATAGGACATCAACACCACTACAATACATCACATCAACACCACTACAATAGGACATCAACATCACTACAATAGAACATCACACCACTACAATAGGACATCAACCCCACTACAATAGGACATCAACACCACTACAATAGAACAT
Organism: Oncorhynchus nerka; assembly: GCF_034236695.1. Taxonomy (NCBI): domain Eukaryota; kingdom Metazoa; phylum Chordata; class Actinopteri; order Salmoniformes; family Salmonidae; genus Oncorhynchus; species Oncorhynchus nerka. Next base: position 7,902,324 of record NC_088413.1, on the reverse strand, counting down.
CACATCAACCCCACTACAATAGGACATCAACACCACTACAATAGGACATCACATCAACACCACTACAATAGGACATCAACCCCACTACAATAGGACATCAACACCACTACAATAGGACATCAACACCACTACAATAGGACATCACATCAACACCACTACAATAGGACATCAACCCCACTACAATAGGACATCAACACCACTACAATAGAACATCACATCAACCCCACTACAATAGGACATCAACACCACTACAATAGGACATCAACACCACTCAATAGGACCAAACACCACTACAATAGGACATCAACACCACTACAATAGGACATCACATCAACACCACTACAATAGGACATCAACCCCACTACAATAGGACATCAACACCACTACAATAGAACATCAACACCACTACAATAGGACATCAACACCACTACAATAGGACATCACATCAACACCACTACAATAGGACATCAACATCACTACAATAGGACATCAACCCCACTACAATAGAACATCAACCCCACTACAATAGGACATCAACCCCACTACAATAGGACATCAACACCACTACAATAGGACATCAACACCACTACAATAGGACATCAACACCACTACAATAGGACATCAACACCACTACAATAGGACATCAACACCACTACAATAGGACATCAACACCACTACAATAGGACATCAACACCACTACAATAATACATCAACACCACTACAATAGAACATCAACCCCACTACAATAGAACATCAACACCACTACAATAGGACATCACATCAACACCACTACAATAGGACATCAACACCACTACAATAGGACATCACATCAACACCACTACAATAGGACATCAACACCACTACAATAGGACATCAACACTACAATAGGACATCACATCAACACCACTACAATAGGACATCAACACCACTACAATAGGACATCAACACCACTACAATAGGACACAACACCACTACAATAGGACATCAACATCAGGAACACCACTACAATAGAACATCAACACCACTACAATAGAACATCAACACCACTACAATAGGACATCACATCAACACCACTACAATAGGACATCAACACCACTACAATAGGACATCAACACCACTACAATAGGACATCATCAACTACAATAGGACATCAACACCACTACAATAGGACATCACATCAACACCACTACAATAGGACATCAACATCAATAGGACATCAACACCACAATACAATAGGACATCACATCAACACCACTACAATAGGACATCAACACCACTACAATAGGACATCACATCAACACCACTACAATAGGACATCACATCAACACCACTACAATAGGACATCACATCAACACCACTACAATAGGACATCAACACTCAATAGGACATCAATCACTACAATAGGACATCAACACCACAATAGGACATACAATAGGACATCAACACCACCACTACAATAGGACATCACATCACACCACTCAATAGGACATCACACCACTACAATAGGACATCAACACCACTACAATAGGACATCATCAACACCACTACAATAGGACATCAACACCACTACAATAGGACATCAACACCACTACAATAGGACATCAACACCACTACAATAGGACATCAACACCACTACAATAGGACATCAACAACCCACTACAATAGGACATCATCAACACCACTACAATAGGACATCAACACCACTACAATAGGACATCACATCAACACCACTACAATAGGACATCACACATCACTACAATAGGACATCACATCAACACCACTACAATAGGACATCAACAACCCACTACAATAGGACATCAAACACCACTACAATAGGACATCAATCACCACTACAATAGGACATCAACACCACTACAATAGGACATCAACACCACTACAATAGGACATCAACAACACCACTACAATAGGACATCAACACCACTACAATAGGACATCAACACCACTACAATAGGACATCAACACCACTACAATAGGACATCAACAACACACTACAATAGGACATCACATCAACACCACTACAATAGGACATCACACCACTACAATAGGACATCAACACCACTACAATAGGACATCAACACCACTACAATAGGACATCAACACCACTACAATAGGACATCAACACCACTACAATAGGACATCAACACCACTACAATAGGACATCAACACCACTACAATAGGACATCAACACCACTACAATATCAAACATCAACACACCACTACAATAGGACATCAACACCACTCAGGACATCAACACCACTACAATAGGACATCAACACCACTACAATAGGACATCAACAACACCACTACAATAGGACATCAACACCACTACAATAGGACATCACATCAACACCACTACAATAGGACATCAACACCACTACAATAGGACATCAACACCACTACAATAGGACATCAACACCACTACAATAGGACATCAACACCACTACAATAGGACATCAACATCACTACAATAGGACATCAACACCACTACAATAGGACATCAACACCACTACAATAGGACATCACTACAATAGGACATCAACACCACTACAATAGGACATCAACAACCCACTACAATAGGACATCAACACCACTACAATAGGACATCAATCAACACCACTACAATAGGACATCAACACCACTACAATAGGACATCAACACCACTACAATAGGACATCACATCAACACCACTACAATAGGACATCATCAATAGGACATCAACACCACTACAATAGGACATCACATCAACACCACTACAATAGGACATCACATCACACCACTACAATAGGACATCAATCAACACATCACTCAACACCACTACATCAACACCACTACAATAGGACATCACATCAACACCACTACAATAGGACATCACATCAACACCACTACAATAGGACATCACATCAACACCACTACAATAGGACATCAACACCACTACAATAGGACACTACAATAGGACATCAACAACCACTACAATAGGACATCACATCAACATCACACACATCACACCACTACAATAGGACATCAACACCACTACAATAGGACATCAAATAGGACATCCACTACAATAGGACATCAATCACACACTACAATAGGACATCAACACCACTACATCAACACCACTACAATAGGACATCAACACCACTACAATAGGACATCACACACACACTACAATAGGACATCAATCACCACTACAAATAGGACATCACATCAACACAACACTACAATAGGACATCACATCAACACCACTCAATAGGACATCAACACCACTACAATAGGACATCACATCAACACACTACAATAGGACATCAAACACCACTACAATAGGACATCACATCAACACCACTACAATAGGACATCACATCAACACCACTACAATAGGACATCAACAACACCACTACAATAGGACATCAACACCACTACAATAGGACATCAACACCACTCAATAGGACATCAACCACTACAATAGGACATCAACACATCAACACCACTACAATAGGACATCACATCAACACCACTACAATAGGACATCAACCCCACTACAATAGGACATCAACACCACTACAATAGAACATCAACACCACTACAATAGGACATCAACACCACTACAATAGGACATCACATCAACACCACTACAATAGGACATCAACATCAACACAACACTACAATAGGACATCATCAACACCACTACAATAGGACATCAACACTACAATAGGACATCAACACCACTAAATATCAACACCACTACAATAGGACATCAACACCACTACAATAGGACATCATACAATAGGACATCAACACCACTACAATAGGACATCAACACCACTACAATAGGACATCAACACCACTACAATAGGACACATCAACACCACTACAATAGGACATCAAACACCACTACAATAGGACATCAACAACACCACTACAATAGGACATCACACCACTACAATAGGACATCAACAACCCACTACAATAGGACATCAATCAACACCACTACAATAGGACATCAACACCACTACAATAGGACATCAACACCACTACAATAGGACATCAACACCACTACAATAGGACATCAACACCACTACAATAGGACATCAACACCACTACAATAGGACATCAACACCACTACAATAGGACATCAATCACACAATAGGACATCAATCAACCCACTACAATAGGACATCAACACCACTACAATAGGACATCACATCAACACCACTACAATAGGACATCAACACACCACTACAATAGGACATCACATCAACACCACTACAATAGGACATCAACACCACTACAATAGGACATCAACAACCCACTACAATAGGACATCAATCACCACTACAATAGGACATCAACACCACTACAATAGGACATCAACACCACTACAATAGGACATCACATCAACACCACTACAATAGGACATCACATCAACACCACTACAATAGGACATCAACACCACTACAATAGGACATCACATCAACATCCACTACAATAGGACATCACATCAACACCACTACAATAGGACATCAACACCACTACAATAGGACATCAACACCACTACAATAGGACATCAAACACCACTACAATAGGACATCAACACCACTACAATAGGACATCAACACCACTACAATAGGACATCACATCATCAACACCACTACAATAGGACATCAACACCACTACAACAACACCACTACAATAGGACATCAACACCACTACAATAGGACATCAACACCACTACAATAGGACATCAACACCACTACAATAGGACATCAACACCACTCAATAGGACATCAACACTACAATAGGACATCAACACCACTACAATAGGACATCACACAACACACTACAATAGGACATCAACACCACTACAATAGGACATCAACACCACTACAATAGGACATCAACACCACTACAATAGGACATCATCAACACCACTACAATAGGACATCAACACCACTACAATAGGACATCAACACCACTACAATAGGACATCACATCAACACCACTACAATAGGACATCACATCAACACCACTACAATAGGACATCACATCAACACCACTACAATAGGACATCAACACTACAATAGGACATCAACAAACACCACTACAATAGGACATCACATCAACACCACTACAATAGGACATCAATCAACACCACTACAATAGGACATCAACACCACTCAACACCACAACACACTACAATAGGACATCACATCAACACCACTACAATAGGACATCAACACTCAACATCAACACTACAATAGGACATCAACACCACTCAACATCAACACCACTACAATAGGACATCAACACCACTCAATAGGACATCACATCACTACAATAGGACATCAACACCACTCAACATCAACACCACTACAATAGGACATCAACACCACTACAATAGGACATCACACAACACACTACAATAGGACATCATCAACACCACTACAATAGGAATAGGACATCAACACCACTACAATAGGACATCAACACCACTACAATAGGACATCACATCAACACCACTACAATAGGACATCAACCAACAATAGGACACTACAATAGGACATCAATCAACACCACTACAATAGGACATCAACACCACTACAATAGGACATCACATCAACACCACTACAATAGGACATCAACAACACCACTACAATAGGACATCAACACACTACAATAGGACATCAACACCACTACAATAGGACATCAACAACACCACTACAATAGGACATCATCAACACCACTACAATAGGACATCAATCACACACTACAATAGGACATCACATCAACATCACTACAATAGGACATCACATCAACACCACATCAACAATAGGACATCACATCAACACCACTACAATAGGACATCAACACCACTCAATAGGACATCAACACCACTACAATAGGACATCAATCAACACCACTACAATAGGACATCAACACAACACCACTACAATAGGACATCACATCACACCACTACAATAGGACATCAACACTACAATAGGACATCAACACTACAATAGGACATCAACACCACTACAATAGGACATCAACACCACTACAATAGGACATCATCAACACCACTACAATAGGACATCACACACACACTACAATAGGACATCAACACCACTACAATAGGACATCAACACTACAATAGGACATCAACATCAACATCAACACACAATAGGACATCAACACCACTACAATAGGACATCAACACCACTACAATAGGACATCAACACCACTACAATAGGACATCACATCAACACCACTACAATAGGACATCACATCAACACCACTACAATAGGACATCAACACCACTACAATAGGACATCAACACCACTACAATAGGACATCAACATCAACACCACTACAATAGGACATCACATCAACACCACTACAATAGGACATCAACAACACCACTACAATAGGACATCACATCAACACCACTACAATAGGACATCAACACCACTACAATAGGACATCAACACCACTACAATAGGACATCAACACATCACAATAGGACATCATCAACACCACTACAATAGGACATCAACACCACTACAATAGGACATCAACACCACTACAATAGGACATCAACACCACTACAATAGGACATCAACACCACCACTAAATAGGACATCACATCAACACCACTACAATAGGACATCAACAACACCACTACAATAGGACATCACATCAACACCACTACAATAGGACATCAACACCACTACAATAGGACATCAACACCACTACAATAGGACATCAACACCACTACAATAGGACATCAACACCACTACAATAGGACATCAACACCACTACAATAGGACATCAACACCACTACAATAGGACATCAATCAACACACTACAATAGGACATCACATCAACACACTACAATAGGACATCAACACCACTACAATAGGACATCACATCAACACCACTACAATAGGACATCAACACCACTCAATAGGACATCAACACTACAATAGGACATCAACAACACCACTACAATAGGACATCAACACCAATAGGACATCACAACTACAATAGGACATCACATCAACACCACTACAATAGGACATCAACACTCAATAGGACATCAACACCACTACAATAGGACATCAACACCACATCAACACCACTATAGGACATCAACACCACTACAATAGGACATCAACACAACACAACACTACAATAGGACATCAACATCACTACAATAGGACATCAACAACACCACTACAATAGGACATCAACACCACTACAATAGGACATCAACACCACTACAATAGGACATCAACACCACTACAATAGGACATCACAACACCACTAAAGGGACATCAACACCACAATAGGACATCAACACCACTACAATAGGACATCAACACCACTACAATAGGACATCAACACCACTACAATAGGACATCAACACCACTACAATAGGACATCAACACCACTACAATAGGACATCAACACCACTACAATAGGACATCAACACCACTACAATAGGACATCACATCAACACCACTACAATAGGACATCAACACCACTACAATAGGACATCACATCAACACCACTACAATAGGACATCAACAACACAACACTACAATAGGACATCAACACCACTACAATAGGACATCATCAACACCACTACAATAGGACATCAATCAACACCACTACAATAGGACATCAATCAACACTACAATAGGACACATCAACACCACTACAATAGGACATCACATCAACACCACTACAATAGGACATCACATCAACACCACTACAATAGGACATCAATCAACACCACTACAATAGGACATCACATCAACACCACTCAATAGGACATCACATCAACACCACTACAATAGGACATCAACACCACTACAATAGGACATCAACACTACAATAGGACATCACATCAACACACTACAATAGGACATCACATCAACACCACTACAATAGGACATCACATCAACACACTACAATAGGACATCACATCAACACCACTACAATAGGACATCAACAACACTACAAATAGGACATCAATCAACACAATCAACACCACTACAATAGGACATCAACACCACTACAATAGGACATCACATCAACACTACAATAGGACATCAATCAACACCACTACAATAGGACATCAACAACACCACTACAATAGGACATCAACACCACTACAATAGGACATCAACACCAACACCACAATAGGACATCACATCAACACCACTACAATAGGACATCATCAACACCACTACAATAGGACATCAACACCACTACAATAGGACATCAATCAACACCACTACAATAGGACATCAATCAACCACTACAATAGGACATCACAACACCACTACAATAGGACATCAACACACTACATCAATCATCAACACTCAATAGGACATCAACACCACTACAATAGGACATCAACACCACTACAATAGGACATCAACACCACTACAATAGGACATCACACAATCAACACCACTACAATAGGACATCAATCAACACCACTACAATAGGACATCAATCAACACCACTACAATAGGACATCAACAACACCACTACAATAGGACATCAACACCACTACAATAGGACATCAACACACTACAATAGGACATCACACAACACCACTACAATAGGACATCAACACCACTACAATAGGACATCACATCAACACCACTACAATAGGACATCACATCAACACCACTACAATAGGACATCAACACCACTACAATAGGACATCAACATCAATCACCACTACAATAGGACATCACATCAACACCACTACAATAGGACATCAATCAACACCACTACAATAGGACATCAACACCACTACAATAGGACATCAACACCACTACAATAGGACATCATACAATAGGACATCACACATCACTACAATAGGACATCAACACTACAATAGGACATCAACACCACTACAATCATCACATCACACTACAACACCACTACAATAGGACATCAACACCACTACAATAGGACATCAACACCACTACAATAGGACATCAACACCACTACAATAGGACATCACATCAACACCACTACAATAGGACATCAATCAACACCACTACAATAGGACATCAATCAACACCACTACAATAGGACATCAACACCACTACAATAGGACATCAATAGGACATCATCAACACCACTACAATAGGACATCAACAACACTACACAATAGGACATCAACACCACTACAATAGGACATCAACACCACTACAATAGGACATCAACACCACTCAATAGGACATCAACAACACTACAATAGGACATCATCAACACCACTACAATAGGACATCAATCACACCACTACAATAGGACACATCAACACCACTACAATAGACATCATCACACGCAACACCACTATCAACACCACTACAATAGGACATCAACACCACTACAATAGGACATCAACACCACTACAATAGGACATCAACACCACTACAATAGGACATCAACACCACTACAATAGGACATCAACACCACTACAATAGGACATCAACACCACCACTACAATACATCAACACCCACATCAACACCACTACAATAGGACATCAACACCACTACAATAGGACATCACATCAACACCACTACAATAGGACATCACATCAACACCACTACAATAGGACATCAACACCACTACAATAGGACATCAACACCACACCACTACAATCAGGACATCAACAACCCACTACAATAGGACATCAACACCACTACAATAGGACATCAACACCACTACAATAGAACATCACATCAACACCACTACAATAGGACATCACATCAACACCACTACAATAGGACATCACATCAACACCACTACAATAGGACATCAACACCACACACTACAATAGGAAACACAACACCACTACAATAGGACATCACATCAACACCACTACAATAGGACATCACATCAACACCACTACAATAGGACATCACATCAACACCACTACAATAGGACATCAACACCACTACAATAGGACATCAACACCACTACAATAGGACATCAACACAATAGGACATCAACACTACAATAGGACATCAACACCACTACAATAGGACATCAACACCACTACAATAGGACATCATCAACACCACTACAATAGGACATCAACACCACTACAATAGGACATCACATCAACACCACTACAATAGGACATCACATCAACACCACTACAATAGGACATCATCAACACCACTACAATAGGACATCACATCAACACCACTACAATAGGACATCACATCAACACCACTACAATAGGACATCACATCAACACCACTACAATAGGACATCAACAACCCACTACAATAGGACATCAACACCACTACAATAGGACATCACATCAACACCACTACAATAGGACATCACATCAACCACTACAATAACATCAACACCACTACAATAGGACATCACATCAACACCACTACAATAGGACATCAACACCACTCAATAGGACATCAACACACTACAATAGGACATCAACACCACTACAATAGGACATCATAGGACATCAACACCACTACAATAGGACATCAACACCACTACAATAGGACATCAACACCCACTACAATAGGACATCAACACCACTCAACATCAACACCACTACAATAGGACATCACACTACAATAGGACATCAACACCACTACAATAGGACATCAACACCACTACAATAGGACATCAACACCACTACAATAGGACATCAACACCACTACAATAGGACATCAACACCACTACAATAGGACATCAACACCACTACAATAGGACATCAACAACCACTACAATAGGACATCAACACCACTACAATAGAATCATCAACAATAGGACATCAACACCACTACAATAGGACATCAACACCACAATAGGACATCACACCACTACAATAGGACATCACATCAACACCACTACAATAGGACATCAACACCACTACAATAGGACATCACATCAACACCACTACAATAGGACATCAACACCACTCAACACCACTACAATAGGACATCAACACCACTACAATAGGACATCAACACACTACAATAGGACATCAACAACACCACTACAATAGGACATCAACACCACTACAATAGGACATCAACACCACTACAATAGGACATCACATCAACACCACTACAATAGGACATCACATCAACACCACTACAATAGGACATCACATCAACACCACTACAATAGGACATCAACACCACTACAATAGGACATCACATCAACACCACTACAATAGGACATCACATCAACACCACTACAATAGGACATCAACACCACTACAATAGGACATCAACACCACTACAATAGGACATCACATCAACACCACTACAATAGGACATCAACACCACTACAATAGGACATCAACACCACTACAATAGGACATCAACACCACTACAATAGGACATCAACACCACTACAATAGGACATCAACACCACTACAATAGGACATCAACACCACTACAATAGGACATCAACACCACTACAATAGGACATCAACACCACTACAATAGGACATCAACACCACTACAATAGGACATCACATCAACACCACTACAATAGGACATCAATCAACCCACTACAATAGGACATCAACACATCAACACCACTACAATAGGACATCACATCAACACCACTACAATAGGACATCAACACCACTACAATAGGACATCAACACCACTACAATAGGACATCATCAACACCACTACAATAGGACATCAACACTACAATAGGACATCAACACTACAATAGGACATCAATCAACACCACTACAATAGGACATCAACACCACTACAATAGGACATCACATCACACCACTACAATAGGACATCACATCAACACCACTACAATAGGACATCAACACCACTACAATAGGACATCAACACCACTACAATAGGACATCACATCAACACCACTACAATAGGACATCAACACCACTACAATAGGACATCAACACCACTACAATAGGACATCAACACCACTCAACACATCACTACAATAGGACATCAACACACCACTACAATAGGACATCACATCAACACCACTACAATAGGACATCAACACCACTCAATAGGACATCAACACCACTACAATAGGACATCAACACCACTACAATAGGACATCAACACCACTACAATAGGACATCACATCAATAGGACATCACATCAACACCACTACAATAGGACATCAACACCACTACAATAGGACATCAACACCACTACAATAGGACATCAACACCACTACAATAGGACATCAACACCACTACAATAGGACATCAACACCACTACAATAGGACATCAACACCACTACAATAGGACATCAACCCCACTACAATAGGACATCAACACCACTACAATAGGACATCACATCAACACCACTACAATAGGACATCAACACCACTACAATAGGACATCACATCAACACCACTACAATAGGACATCAACACCACTACAATAGGACATCAACACCACTACAATAGGACATCAACACCACTACAATAGGACATCAACACCACTACAATAGGACATCACATCAACACCACTACAATAGGACATCACATCAACACCACTACAATAGGACATCAACACCACTACAATAGGACATCATCACACCACTACAATAGGACATCAACACCACTACAATAGGACATCAATCACACCACAATAGGACATCACATCAACACCACTACAATAGGACATCAACATCAATAGGACACAACACCACTACAATAGGACATCATCAACACCACTACAATAGGACATCAACACCACTACAATAGGACATCAACACCACTACAATAGGACATCAACACCACTACAATACACACACTAAATAGGACATCACATCAACATACTAAATAGGACATCAACACCACTCAATAGGACATCAACACCACTACAATAGGACATCACACAACACCACTACAATAGGACATCAACACCACTACAATAGGACATCAACACCACTACAATAGGACATCACATCAACACCACTACAATAGGACATCACATCAACACCACTACAATAGGACATCACATCAACACCACTACAATAGGACATCAAACACCACTACAATAGGACATCACATCAACACCACTACAATAGGACATCACACAACACTACAAATAGGACATCACATCAACACCACTACAATAGGACATCAACACCACTCAACATCACACTACAATAGGACATCAACACCACTACAATAGGACATCAACACACCACTACAATAGGACATCAACACCACTACAATAGGACATCAACACCACTACAATAGGACATCAACACCAACACATCACTACAATAGGACATCACATCACACACTACAATAGGACATCACAATAGGACATCAACACCACTACAATAGGACATCAACACCACTACAATAGGACATCAACACCACTACAATAGGACATCACATCAACACCACTACAATAGGACATCAACACAACACCACTACAATAGGACATCACATCAACACCACTACAATAGGACATCAATCACACACTACAATAGGACATCAACACAACAATAGGACACTACAATAGGACATCACATCAACACCACTACAATAGGACATCAACACCACTACAATAGGACATCAACACCACTACAATAGGACATCAACACTCAATAGGACATCAACACCACTACAATAGGACATCAACAACCACTACAATAGGACATCAACACCACTACAATAGGACATCAACACCACTACAATAGGACATCAACACCACATCAACACCACAAATAGGACATCAACACCACAACACACCACTACAATAGGACATCAACACCACTACAATAGGACATCACATCAACACCACTACAATAGGACATCAACACCACTACAATAGGACATCAACTACAATAGAACATCAACACAATAGGACATCAACCCTACAATACTACAATAGGACATCACATCAACACCACTACAATAGGACATCAACACCACTACAATAGGACATCAACACCACTACAATAGGACATCAACACCACTACAATAGGACATCAACACCACTACAATAGGACATCAACACCACTACAATAGGACATCATACAATAGGACATCAACACCACTACAATAGGACATCAACACTCAATAGGACATCAACACCACTACAATAGGACATCACACAACACCACTACAATAGGACATCAACACCACTACAATAGGACATCAACACTACACAACACCACTACAATAGGACATCACATCAACACCACTACAATAGGACATCAACACCACTACAATAGGACATCAACACCACTACAATAGGACATCACACACCACTACAATAGGACATCAACACCACTAAATAGGACATCAACACCACTACAATAGACATCACATCAACACCACTACAATAGGACATCACATCAACACCACTACAATAGGACATCACATCAACACCACTACAATAGGACATCAACACCACTACAATAGGACATCACATCAACACCACTACAATAGGACATCACATCAACACCACTACAATAGGACATCAACACCACTACAATAGGACATCAACACCACTACAATAGGACATCAACACCACTACAATAGGACATCACATCAACATCAACACCACTACAATAGGACATCACATCAACACAACACCACTACAATAGGACATCAACACCACTACAATAGGACATCAACACCACTACAATAGGACATCAACACCACTACAATAGGACATCAACACCACTACAATAATACATCAACACCACTACAATAGAACATCAACCCCACTACAATAGAACATCAACACCACTACAATAGGACATCACATCAACACCACTACAATAGGACATCAACACCACTACAATAGGACATCACATCAACACCACTACAATAGGACATCAACACCACTACAATAGGACATCAATCAACACCACTACAATAGGACATCAACACTCAATAGGACATCAACACCACTACAATAGGACATCACATCACACCACTACAATAGGACATCACACAACACTACAATAGGACATCACACACACTACAATAGGACATCAATCAACACCACTACAATAGGACATCAATCAACACCACTACAATAGGACATCACATCAACACCACTACAATAGGACATCACATCAACACCACTACAATAGGACATCAACATACAATAGGACATCAACACCACTACAATAGGACATCACATCAACACCACTACAATAGGACATCAACACCACTACAATAGGACATCACATCAACACCACTACAATAGGACATCACATCAACACCACTACAATAGCATCAACACCACTACAATAGGACATCAACACCACTACAATAGGACATCACATCAACACCACTACAATAGGACATCAACACCACTACAATAGGACATCACATCAACACCACTACAATAGGACATCAACACACCACTACAATAGGACATCACATCAACACCACTACAATAGGACATCACATCACTACAATAGGACATCACACACCACTACAATAGGACATCACATCAACACCACTACAATAGGACATCAACACCACTACAATAGGACATCAACAACACCACTACAATAGGACATCAACACTACAATAGGACATCACACCACTACAATAGGACATCAACACCACAATAGGACATCACATCAACACCACTACAATAGGACATCAACACCACTACAATAGGACATCAACACCACTACAATAGGACATCAACACCACTACAATAGGACATCAACACCACTACAATAGGACATCAACACCACTACAATAGGACATCAACTACAATAGGACATCACACCACTACAATAGGACATCACATCAACACCACTACAATAGGACATCAACACCACTACAATAGGACATCAACACAACACTACAATAGGACATCAATCAACACCACTACAATAGGACATCAACACCACTACAATAGGACATCAACACCACTACAATAGGACATCAACACCACTACAATAGGACATCAACACCACTACAATAGGACATCAACACCACTACAATAGGACATCAACACCACTACAATAGGACATCAACACCACTACAATAGGACATCAACACCACTACAATAGGACATCAACACCACTACAATAGGACATCAACACCACTACACACCACTACAATAGGACATCAACCACTCAACACCACTACAATAGGACATCAACAACATCAACACTACAATAGGACATCACATCAACACCACTACAATAGGACATCAACACCACTACAATAGGACATCACATCAACACCACTACAATAGGACATCAACACCACTACAATAGGACATCACATCAACACCACTACAATAGGACATCAACACCACTACAATAGGACATCACATCACACACTACAATAGGACATCACATCAACACCACTACAATAGGACATCAACACACACTACAATAGGACATCACATCAACACCACTACAATAGGACATCAACACCACTCAACATCAACACCACTACAATAGGACATCACATCAACACCACTACAATAGGACATCAACACAACACTACAATAGGACATCAATCAACACCACTACAATAGGACATCATCAACACCACTACAATAGGACATCACACCACTACAATAGGACATCAACACCACTACAATAGGACATCACATCAACACCACTACAATAGGACATCACATCACCACTACAATAGGACATCACATCAACACCACTACAATAGGACATCAACACCACTACAATAGGACATCACATCAACACCACTACAATAGGACATCACATCAACACCACTACAATAGGACATCAACACCACTACAATAGGACATCAACACCACTACAATAGGACATCACATCAACACCACTACAATAGGACATCAACACCACTACAATAGGACATCACATCAACACCACTACAATAGGACATCAACACCACTACAATAGGACATCACATCAACACCACTACAATAGGACATCAACACCACTACAATAGGACATCAACACCACTACAATAGGACATCAAACACCACTACAATAGGACATCAACACCACTACAATAGGACATCAACACTACAATAGGACATCAACACCACTACATCAACACCACTACAATAGGACATCAACAACACCACTACAATAGGACATCACATCAACACCACTACAATAGGACATCATCAATAGGACATCAACACCACTACAATAGGACATCACACAACACCACTACAATAGGACATCAACACCACTACAATAGGACATCACACACCACTACAATAGGACATCATCAGGACATCAACACCACTACAATAGGACATCACACAACACCACTACAATAGGACATCAACAACACCACTACAATAGGACATCACATCAACACACTACAATAGGACATCAACACCACTACAATAGGACATCAACACCACTCAATAGGACATCAACACCACTACAATAGGACATCACATCAACACCACTACAATAGGACATCACATCAACACACACTACAATAGGACATCACATCAACACCACTACAATAGGACATCAACACCACTACAATAGGACATCAACACCACTACAATAGGACATCACATCAACACCACTACAATAGGACATCAACACCACTACAATAGGACATCAACACCACTACAATAGGACATCAACACCACTACAATAGGACATCAACACCACTACAATAGGACATCACATCAACACCACTACAATAGGACATCAACACCACTACAATAGGACATCACATCAACACCACTACAATAGGACATCAACACCACTACAATAGGACATCAACACCACTACAATAGGACATCAACACCACTACAATAGGACATCACATCAACACCACTACAATAGGACATCAACACCACTACAATAGGACATCAACATCACACCACTACAATAGGACATCAACACCACTACAATAGGACATCAAACACCACTACAATAGGACATCACATCAACACCACTACAATAGGACATCAACACTACAACACCACTACAATAGGACATCAAACACCACTACAATAGGACATCACATCAACACCACTACAATAGGACATCACATCAACACCACTACAATAGGACATCAACACCACTACAATAGGACATCACATCAACACCACTACAATAGGACATCACATCAACACCACTACAATAGGACATCACCACTCAACACCACCACTACAATAGGACATCAACACCACACAATAGGACATCAACACCACTACAATAGGACATCAACACCACTACAATAGGACATCACATCAACACCACTACAATAGAACATCACATCAACACCACTACAATAGGACATCAACACCACTACAATAGGACATCACACACACCACTACAATAGGACATCAACACCCACTACAATAGGACATCAACACCACTACAATAGGACATCAACACCACAAATAGGACATCAACACACACTACAATAGGACATCAATCAACACCACTACAATAGGACATCACACAACACCACTACAATAGGACATCAACACCACTACAATAGGACATCAACACCACTACAATAGGACATCAACACCACTACAATAGGACATCAACACCACTACAATAGGACATCAACACCACTACAATAGGACATCACATCACCACTACAATAGGACATCACCACCACTACAATAGGACATCAACACCACTACAATAGGACATCAACACCACTACAATAGGACATCAACACCACTACAATAGACATCACACAACACCACTACAATAACACACACCACTACAATAGGACATCAACACTACAATAGGACATCAACACCACAATAGGACATCAACACCACTACAATAGGACATCACCACTCAATAGGACATCACACCACTACAATAGGACATCAACACTCAACACCACTACAATAGGACATCAACACCACTACAATAGGACATCAACAACCACTACAATAGGACATCAACACCCACTACAATAGGACATCAACACCACTACAATAGGACATCACACCCACTACAATAGGACATCAACACCACTACAATAGGACATCACATCAACACCACTACAATAGGACATCATCAACACCACTACAATAGGACATCAACACCACTCAATAGGACATCAACACCACTACAATAGGACATCACCACTCAATAGGACATCAATAGGACATCAACACCACTACAATAGGACATCACATCAACACCACTACAATAGGACATCACACAACACCAACACCACTACAATAGGACATCACATCAACACCACTACAATAGGACATCACATCAACACCACTACAATAGGACATCACATCAACACCACTACAATAGGACATCAACACCACTACAATAGGACATCACCACTCAATAGGACATACAATAGGACATCAACACCACTACAATAGGACATCACATCAACACCACTACAATAGGACATCACATCAACACCACTACAATAGGACATCAATCAACACCACTACAATAGGACATCAACATCAATAGGACATCAACACCACTACAATAGGACATCAACACCACTACAATAGGACATCAACACCACTACAATCAGGACATCACATCAACACCACTACAATAGGACATCACATCAACACCACTACAATAGGACATCAACACCACTACAATAGGACAACACCACTACAATAGGACATCACACAACCCACTACAATAGGACATCAATCAACACCACTACAATAGGACATCACATCACTACACATCACACCACTACAATAGGACATCAACACCACTACAATAGGACATCACATCAACACCACTACAATAGGACATCATCACATCAACACTACAATAGGACATCAACACTACAATAGGACATCACATCAACACCACTACAATAGGACATCAACAACACCACTACAATAGGACATCAACAACCACTACAATAGGACATCACACCACAACACCACTACAATAGGACATCAACACCACTACAATAGGACATCATCAACATCACTACAATAGGACATCAACACTACAATAGGACACATCAACACCACTACAATAGGACATCAACAACCCACTACAATAGGACATCAACAACACCACTACAATAGGACATCAACACCACTACAATAGGACACCACTCAATAGGACATCAACACCACTACAATAGGACATCAACCCCACTACAATAGGACATCAACACCACTACAATAGGACATCAACACCACTACAATAGGACATCAACACCACTACAATAGGACATCAACACCACTACAATAGGACATCACATCAACACCACTACAATAGGACATCAACACCACTACAATAGGACATCAACACCACTACAATAGGACATCAACACTACAATAGGACATCCACTACAATAGGACATCAACACCACTACAATAGGACATCAACACCACTACAATAGGACATCAACACCACTACAATAGGACATCACATCAACACCACTACAATAGGACATCACATCACTACAATAGGACATCACACACACTACAATAGGACATCAATCAACACCACTACAATAGGACATCAACACCACATCAACACAATAGGACATCAACACTCAATAGGACATCAACACCACTACAATAGGACATCAACACCACTACAATAGGACATCAACACCACTACAATAGGACATCAACACCACTACAATAGGACATCAACACCACTACAATAGGACATCAACACCACTACAATAGGACATCAACACCACTACAATAGGACATCAACACCACTACAATAGGACATCAACACCACTACAATAGGACATCAACACCACTACAATAGAACATCAACACCACTACAATCAGGACATCACAATAGAACATCAACCACTACAATAGGACATCACATCAACACCACTACAATAGGACATCAACACCACTACAATAGGACATCACATCAAATAGGACATCAACACCACTACAATAGGACATCAATCAACACCACTACAATAGGACATCAATCAACACCACTACAATAGGACATCACATCAACACCACTACAATAGGACATCAACACCACTACAATAGGACATCATCAACACCACTACAATAGGACATCAACACCACTACAATAGGACATCAACACCACTACAATAGGACATCACATCAACACCACTACAATAGGACATCAACACCACTACAATAGGACATCAACACCACTACAATAGGACATCACATCAACACCACTACAATAGGACATCAACACCACTACAATAGGACATCACATCACACCACTACAATAGGACATCACACAACACCACTACAATAGGACATCAATCAACACCACTACAATAGGACATCACATCAACACACTACAATAGGACATCAACACCACTACAATAGGACATCACATCAACACCACTACAATAGGACATCACATCAACACCACTACAATAGGACATCAACACAATAGGACATCACTACAATAGGACATCACATCAACACCACTACAATAGGACATCAACACCACTACAATAGGACATCAACACCACTACAATAGGACATCAATCAACCACTACAATAGGACATCAACACCACTACAATAGGACATCAATCAACACCACATCAACACCACTACAATAGGACATCATCAACACCACTACAATAGGACATCAACACACACTACAATAGGACATCAACACCACTACAATAGGACATCACATCAACACCACTACAATAGGACATCAACACCACTACAATAGGACATCACATCAACACCACTACAATAGGACATCACATCAACACCACTACAATAGACATCACAATCAACACCACTACAATAGGACATCACATCAACACCACTACAATAGGACATCAACAACATCACTACAATAGGACATCACATCAACACCACTACAATAGGACATCAACACCACTACAATAGGACATCAACAACACCACTACAATAGGACATCAACACTACAATAGGACATCAACACCACTACAATAGGACATCAACAACACCACTACAATAGGACATCAACACCACTACAATAGGACATCAACACCACTACAATAGGACATCAACACCCACTACAATAGGACATCACAACTACAATAGGACATCAACAACACCACTACAATAGGACATCAACAACACCACTACAATAGGACATCAACACCACTACAATAGGACATCAACACCACTACAATAGGACATCAACACCACTACATCAACACTAAATAGGACATCACATCAACACCACTACAATAGGACATCAACACCACTACAATAGGACATCAACACCACTACAATAGGACATCACATCAACACCACTACAATAGGACATCAACACCACTACATAGGACATCAACATCAACACTACAATAGGACATCAACACCACTACAATAGGACATCAACACCACTACAATCACATCAACACCACTACAATAGGACATCAACACCACTACAATAGGACATCACACACTACAATAGGACATCAACACCACTACAATAGGACATCAACACCACTACAATAGGACATCAACACCACTACAATAGGACATCACACAACACCACTACAATAGGACATCAACATCAACACTACAATACTACATCAACACCACTAGGACATCATCAACACCACTACAATAGGACATCAACACCACTACAATAGGACATCAACACCCACTACAATAGGACATCATCAACACCACTACAATAGGACATCAACACCACTACAATAGGACATCAACACCACTACAATAGGACATCAACACCACTACAATAGGACATCAACCCCACTACAATAGGACATCAACACCACTACAATAGGACATCAACACCACTACAATAGGACATCAACACCACTACAATAGGACATCAACACCACTACAATAGGACATCAACACCACTACAATAGGACATCAACACCACTACAATAGAACATCAACACCACTACAATAGGACATCAACACCACTACAATAGGACATCACATCAACAACCACTACAATAGGACATCAACAACACCACTACAATAGGACATCAAACACCACTACAATAGGACATCAACACCACTACAATAGGACATCACATCAACACCACTACAATAGGACATCAACACCACTACAATAGGACATCACATCAACACCACTACAATAGGACATCACATCAACATCACTACAATAGGACATCACATCAACACCACTACAATAGGACATCAACACCACTACAATAGGACATCACATCAACACCACTACAATAGGACATCAACCCCACTACAATAGGACATCAACACCACTACAATAGGACATCACATCAACACCACTACAATAGGACATCAACACCACTACAATAGGACATCAACACCACTACAATAGGACATCACATCAACACCACTACAATAGGACATCAACACCACTACAATAGGACATCACATCAACACCACTACAATAGGACATCATCAACACCACTACAATAGGACATCACATCAACACCACTACAATAGGACATCACATCAACACCACTACAATAGGACATCAACACCACTACAATAGGACATCACACTACAATAGGACATCAACACCACTACAATAGGACATCAACACCACTCAACACAATAGGACATCAACACCACTACAATAGGACATCAACACCACTACAATAGGACATCAACAACCCACTACAATAGGACATCAACACCACTACAATAGGACATCAACATCAACACCACTACAATAGGACATCACACACCACCACAAATAGGACATCAATCAACACCACTACAATAGGACATCAACACCACTACAATAGGACATCACATCAACACACTACAATAGGACATCACATCAACACCACTACAATAGGACATCTCAACACCACTCAATAGGACATCAACACCACTACAATAGGACATCAATCAATAGGACATCACCACTACAATACATCACATCACATCAATAGGACATCAACACCACTACAATAGGACATCAATCAACACCACTACAATAGGACATCAATCAACACCACTACAATAGGACATCAACAACCACTACAATAGGACATCAACACCACTACAATAGGACATCAACACCACTACAATAGGACATCACATCAACCACTACAATAGGACATCAACACCACTACAATAGGACATCAATCAACCCACTACAATAGGACATCAACACCACTACAATAGGACATCAAATAGGACATCAACACCACTACAATAGGACATCAACACACACTACAATAGGACATCAACACCACTACAATAGGACATCACATCAACACCACTACAATAGGACATCACATCAACACCACTACAATAGGACATCACATCAACACCACTACAATAGAACATCACATCAACACCACTACAATAGGACATCAACACCACTACAATAGGACATCAACACCACTACAATAGGACATCAACCCCACTACAATAGAATACATCAACACCACTACAATAGGACATCAACACCACTACAATAGGACATCAACACCACTACAATAGGACATCAACAACCCACTACAATAGGACATCAACACCACTACAATAGGACATCACACCACTACAATAGGACATCACACAACACCACTACAATAGGACATCAACACCACTACAATAGGACATCATCAACACCACTACAATAGGACATCATCACACCACTACAATAGGACATCAACACCACTACAATAGGACATCACATCAACAACTACAATAGACATCAACAACACCACTACAATAGGACATCAACACCACTACAATAGGACATCAACACCACTACAATAGGACATCAACACCACTACAATAGGACATCAACACCACTACAATAGGACATCAACACCACTACAATAGGACATCAACACCACTACAATAGGACATCAACACCACTACAATAGGACATCAACACCACTACAATAGGACATCACATCAACACCACTACAATAGGACATCAACAACACCACTACAATAGGACATCAACAACCCACTACAATAGGACATCATCAATAGGACATCAACACCACTACAATAGGACATCAACACCACTACAATAGGACATCAACACCACTACAATAGGACATCAACACCACTACAATAGGACATCAACACCACTACAATAGGACATCAACACCACTACAATAGGACATCAACACCACTACAATAGGACATCAACACCACTACAATAGGACATCAACACCACTACAATAGGACATCAACACCACTACAATAGGACATCAACACCACTACAATAGGACATCACAATAGACATCAACACCACTACAATAGGACATCACATCAACACCACTACAATAGGACATCAACCCCACTACAATAGGACATCAACACCACTACAATAGAACATCACATCAACACCACTACAATAGGACATCACATCAACAACACTACAATAGGACATCACATCAACACCACTACAATAGGACATCAACACCACTACAATAGGACATCACATCAACACCACTACAATAGGACATCAACACCACTACAATAGGACATCAACACCACTACAATAGGACATCACATCAACACCACTACAATAGGACATCAACACCACTACAATAGGACATCAACACCACTACAATAGGACATCAAACACCACTACAATAGGACATCAACACCACTACAATAGGACATCACATCAACACCACTACAATAGGACATCACATCAACACCACTACAATAGGACATCAACACCACTACAATAGGACATCAACACCACTCAATAGGACATCAACACACCACTCAATAGGACATCACACCACTACAATAGGACATCAACACCACTACAATAGGACATCAACACCACTACAATAGGACATCAACAACCCACTACAATAGGACATCAACACCACTACAATAGGACATCAACAACACCACTCAACAACTAGGACATCAACACCACCACACAATAGGACATCAACACCACTACAATAGGACATCACATCAACACCACTACAATAGGACATCAACACCACTACAATAGGACATCACATCAACACCACTACAATAGGACATCAACACCACTACAATAGGACATCAACACCACTACAATAGGACATCAACACCACTACAATAGGACATCAACACCACTACAATAGGACATCACATCAACACCACTACAATAGGACATCAACACCACTACAATAGGACATCAACACCACTACAATAGGACATCACATCAACACCACTACAATAGGACATCAACATCACTACAATAGGACATCAACCCCACTACAATAGAACATCAACCCCACTACAATAGGACATCAACACCACTACAATAGGACATCAACACCACTACAATAGGACATCAACACCACTACAATAGGACATCAACACCACTACAATAGGACATCAACACCACTACAATAGGACATCAACACCACTACAATAGGACATCAACAACCTAAATAGGACATCACATCAACACACTACAATAGGACATCAACAATAGGACATCACTACAATAGGACATCAACAACACCACTACAATAGGACATCATCAACACCACTACAATAGGACATCAACACACTACAATAGGACATCAACACTACAATAGGACATCAACACCACTACAATAGGACATCAACACCACTACAATACATCAACACCACTACAATAGGACATCAACACCACTACAATAGGACATCAACACTACAATAGGACATCAACACCACTACAATAGGACATCAACACCACTACAATAGGACATCAACAACACCACTACAATAGGACATCAACACCACTACAATAGGACATCACACAACACCACTACAATAGGACATCAACATACAATAGGACATCAACACACTACAATAGGACATCACATCAACACCACTACAATAGGACATCAACACCACTACAATCATCACATCAACACCACTACAATAGGACATCAACACCACTACAATAGACATCACATCAACACCACTACAATAGGACATCACATCAACACCACTACAATAGGACATCACATCAACACCACTACAATAGGACATCAACACCACTACAATAGGACATCACATCAACACCACTACAATAGGACATCAACACCACTACAATAGGACATCAACACCACTACAATAGGACATCACACTACAATAGGACATCAACATACAATAGGACATCAACACTACAATAGGACATCAACAACACCACTACAATAGGACATCAACACCACTACAATAGGACATCACATCACACCACTACAATAGGACATCACATCAACACCACTACAATAGGACATCAACACCACTACAATCAACATCACTACAATAGGACATCAACACTACTAAATAGGACATCAACACCACTACAATAGGACATCACATCAACAACTACAATAGGACATCACATCAACATCAACACCACAATAGGACATCAATAGGACATCACAACACCACTACAATAGGACATCAACACCACTACAATAGGACATCACATCAACCACTACAATAGGACATCAACACCACTACAATAGACATCACATCAACACCACTACAATAGGACATCACATCAACACCACTACAATAGGACATCAACACCACTACAATAGGACATCAACACCAACACCCACTACAATAGGACATCACATCAACACCACTACAATAGGACATCAACACCACTACAATAGGACATCACATCAACACCACTACAATAGGACATCACATCAACACCACTACAATAGGACATCACATCAACACCACTACAATAGGACATCAAACACCACTACAATAGGACATCAACACCACTACAATAGGACATCAACACCACTACAATAGGACATCAATCACCACTACAATAGGACATCAACACCACAACACCACTACAATAGGACATCAACATCAACATCAACACTACAATAGGACATCACATCAACACCACTACAATAGACATCAACACCACTACAATAGGACATCAACACCACTACAATAGGACATCAACACCACTACAATAGGACATCACATCAACACCACTATCATCACACACACCACTACAATAGGACATCACATCAACACCACTACAATAGGACATCAACACCACTACAATAGGACATCAACACCACTACAATAGGACATCAATCAACACCACTACAATAGGACATCACACAACACCACTACAATAGGACATCAATCAACACCACTACAATAGGACATCAACACCACTACAATAGGACATCAAACACCACTACAATAGGACATCACATCAACACCACTACAATAGGACATCAAACACCACTACAATAGGACATCAACACATCACACCACAATAGGACATCACATCAACACCACTACAATAGGACATCAACACCACTACAATAGGACATCACATCACACCACTACAATAGGACATCACATCAACACCACTACAATAGGACATCACATCAACACCACACAAGACATCACATCAACACCACTACAATAGGACATCAACACAATAGGACACACCACTACAATAGGACATCAACACCACTACAATAGGACATCACATCAACACCACTACAATAGGACATCACATCAACACCACTACAATAGGACATCACATCAACACCACTACAATAGGACATCAACACCACTACAATAGGACATCACATCAACACACTACAATAGGACATCAATCAACCCACTACAATAGGACATCAACACCACTACAATAGGACATCACATCAACACCACTACAATAGGACATCAACACCACTACAATAGGACATCACATCAACACCACTACAATAGGACATCAACACCACTACAATAGGACATCACATCAACACCACAAATAGGACATCAACACAACACCACTACAATAGGACATCACATCAACACCACTACAATAGGACATCACATCAACACCACTACAATAGGACATCAACACCACTACAATAGGACATCAACACCACTACAATAGGACATCACATCAACACCACTACAATAGGACATCAACACCACTACAATAGGACATCAACACCACTACAATAGGACATCACATCAACACTACACATCAACAATAGGACATCAACACCACTACAATAGGACATCAACACCACTACAATAGGACATCACATCAACACCACTACAATAGGACATCACATCAACACCACTACAATAGGACATCACATCAACACCACTACAATAGGACATCACATCACACCACTACAATAGGACATCAACAACACCACTACAATAGGACATCAACACCACTACAATAGGACATCAACACCACTACAATAGGACATCAACACTCAATAGGACATCAACACATACAATAGGACATCAACACCACTACAATAGGACATCACATCAACACCACTACAATAGGACATCAACACCACTACAATAGGACATCAACACACATCACATCAACACCACTACAATAGGACATCAACACCACTACAATAGGACATCACATCAACACCACTACAATAGGACATCACATCAACACCACTACAATAGGACATCACATCAACACCACTACAATAGGACATCAACACTCAATAGGACATCACTACAATAGGACATCAACACCACTACAATAGGACATCAACACCACTACAATAGGACATCAATCAACCCACTACAATAGGACATCATCAACACCACTACAATAGGACATCAACAACACCACTACAATAGGACATCACATCAACACCACTACAATAGGACATCAACACCACTACAATAGGACATCACATCAACACCACTACAATCACATCAACACCACTACAATAGGACATCATCAACACCACTACAATAGGACATCAACACCACTACAATAGGACATCAATCAACACCACTACAATAGGACATCACATCAACACCACTACAATAGGACATCAACACAACACACAATAGGACACATCACATCACCACTACAATAGGACATCACATCAACACCACTACAATAGGACATCACATCAACACCACTACAATAGGACATCACATCAACACCACTACAATAGGACATCAACACCACTACAATAGGACATCAACACCACTACAATAGGACATCAACACCACTACAATAGGACATCAACACCACTACAATAGGACATCAACAACACTACAATAGGACATCACATCAACACCACTACAATAGGACATCAACACCACTACAATAGGACATCAACACCACTACAATAGGACATCAACACCACTACAATAGGACATCAACACCACTCAATAGGACATCAACACTACAATAGGACATCACACCACTCAACACCACATCACAACTACAACATCAACACCAACATCCACTACAATAGGACATCAACACCACAAATAGGACACCACTACAATAGGACATCAACACCACTCATCACACCACTACAATAGGACATCAACACCACTACAATAGGACATCAACACCACTACAATAGGACATCACATCAACACCACTACAATAGGACATCAACACCACTACAATAGGACATCACATCAACACCACTACAATAGGACATCACATCAACACCACTACAATAGGACATCAACACAATAGGACACTACAATAGGACATCAACAACACCACTACAATAGGACATCAACACCACTCAATAGGACATCAACCACCACTACAATAGGACATCAACACCACTACAATAGGACATCATACAATAGGACATCAACACCACTACAATAGGACATCAACACCACTACAATAGGACATCACATCAACACCACTACAATAGGACATCACATCAACACCACTACAATAGGACATCAACACCACTACAATAGGACATCAACACCACTACAATAGGACATCACATCAACACCACTACAATAGGACATCAACACCACTACAATAGGACATCAACACCACTACAATAGGACATCACATCAACACCACTACAATAGGACATCACATCAACACCACTACAATAGGACATCAACACCACTACAATAGGACATCACATCAACACCACTACAATAGGACATCAACACCACTACAATAGGACATCAACACCACTACAATAGGACATCAACACCACTACAATAGGACATCAACACCACTACAATAGGACATCATCAACACCACTACAATAGGACATCACATCAACACCACTACAATAGGACATCACATCAACACCACTACAATAGGACATCACATCAACACCACTACAATAGGACATCAACACCACTACAATAGGACATCAACACCACTACAATAGGACATCAACACCACTACAATAGGACATCACATCAACACCACTACAATAGGACATCAACACCACTACAATAGGACATCAACACCACTACAATAGGACATCACATCAATAGGACATCACTACAATAGGACATCAATCAACACCACTACAATAGGACATCAACACATCAACACCACTACAATAGGACATCAACACTACAATAGGACAACCACTACAATAGGACATCAACACCACTACAATAGGACATCACATCAACACCACTACAATAGGACATCACATCAACACCACTACAATAGGACATCAACACCACTACAATAGGACATCACAACTACAATAGGACATCAACACCACTCATCAACACCACTACAATAGGACATCAATCAACCACTACAATAGGACATCAACACCACTCAATAGGACATCAACACTACAATAGGACATCACATCAACACCACTACAATAGGACATCAACACCACTACAATAGGACATCAACACCACTACAATAGGACATCACACCACACCACAATAGGACATCACCACACAATAGGACATCAACACTACAATAGGACATCAACACCACACATCACACTACAATAGGACATCAACACCACTACAATAGGACATCAACACCACTACAATAGGACATCAACACACACTACAATAGGACATCAACACCACTACAATAGGACATCACATCAATAGGACATCAACACCACTACAATAGGACATCAACATCAACACCACCACTACAATAGGAATCACATCAACACCACTACAATAGGACATCACATCACACCACTACAATAGGACATCACATCAACACCACTACAATAGGACATCAACACCCACTACAATAGGACATCAACACCACTACAATAGGACATCAACACCACTACAATAGGACATCAATCAACCCACTACAATAGGACATCAATCAACCCACTACAATAGGACATCAACACACCACTACAATAGGACATCAATCAACACCACTACAATAGGACATCACACCACTACAATAGGACATCAACACCACTACAATAGGACATCACATCAACATCAACACCACTACAATAGGACATCAACACCACTACAATAGGACATCACATCAACACCACTACAATAGGACATCAACAACATCACTACAATAGGACATCAATCAACACCACTACAATAGGACATCAACACCACTACAATAGGACATCACACCACTACAATAGGACATCACATCAACATCCACTACAATAGGACATCACATCAACACCACTACAATAGGACATCAACACCACTACAATAGGACATCAACACCTACACATCACACCACTACAATAGGACATCAACATCAACATCAACACTACAATAGGACATCAACACCACTACAATAGGACATCAACACCACTACAATAGGATCAACATCACATCAACACCACTACAATAGGACATCAACACCACTACAATAGGACATCAACACCACTACAATAGGACATCAATCACCCACTACAATAGGACATCAACACACCACTACAATAGGACATCAACACCACTACAATAGGACATCAACACCACTACAATACATCAACACCACTACAATAGGACATCAACACCCACTACAATAGGACATCAAACACCACTACAATAGGACATCACATCAACACCACTACAATAGGACATCAACAACCCACTACAATAGGACATCAACAACCCACTACAATAGGACATCAACACCACTACAATAGGACATCAACACCACTACAATAGGACATCACACAACAACTACAATAGGACATCAACAACACCACTACAATAGGACATCAACACCACTACAATAGGACATCACATCAACACCACTACAATAGGACATCACACAACATCACTACAATAGGACATCAACACCACTACAATAGGACATCACATCAACACCACTACAATAGGACATCAACACCACTACAATAGGACATCAACACCACTACAATAGGACATCACATCACCACTACAATAGGACATCAACAACACACTACAATAGGACATCACATCAACACCACTACAATAGGACATCACACACACCACTACAATAGGACATCAACACCACTACAATAGGACATCACATCACACCACTACAACACACCACTACAATAGGACATCACATCAACACCACTACAATAGGACATCAACACCACTACAATAGGACATCACATCAACACCACTACAATAGGACATCACATCAACACCACTACAATAGGACATCACATCAACACCACTACAATAGGACATCAACACCACTACAATAGGACATCAACACCACTACAATAGGACATCACATCAACACCACTACAATAGGACATCAACACCACTACAATAGGACATCAACACCACTACAATAGGACATCACATCAACACCACTACAATAGGACATCAACACCACTACAATAGGACATCAACAACACCACTACAATAGGACATCAACACACTACAATAGGACATCACATCACACACTACAATAGGACATCACATCAACACCACTACAATAGGACAATCAACACCACTACAATAGGACATCACATCAACACCACTACAATAGGACATCAACACCACTACAATAGGACATCACATCAACACCACTACAATAGGACATCACATCAACACAACACTACAATAGGACATCATCAACACCACTACAATAGGACATCAACAACCCACTACAATAGGACATCAACACCACTACAATAGGACATCAACACCACTACAATAGGACATCACACACCACTACAATAGGACATCAATCAACCACTACAATACATCATACAATAGGACATCAACACCACTACAATAGGACATCACATCAACACCACTACAATAGGACATCAACATCAACACAACACTACAATAGGACATCAACACCACTACAATAGGACATCAGGACATCAACACCACTACAATAGGACATCAAACACCACTACAATAGGACATCAACACCACTACAATAGGACATCAACACCACTACAATAGGACATCACATCAACACCACTACAATAGGACATCAACACCACTCAACACCACTACAATAGGACATCACATCAACACACTACAATAGGACATCAACACCACTACAATAGGACATCAACACCACTACAATAGGACATCAACACCACTACAATAGGACATCAACACCACTACAATAGGACATCAACACCACTACAATAGGACATCACATCAACACCACTACAATAGGACATCAACACCACTACAATAGGACATCAACACCACTACAATAGGACATCACATCAACACCACTACAATAGGACATCACATCAACACCACTACAATAGGACATCAACAACACCACTACAATAGGACATCACATCAACACCACTACAATAGGACATCAACACCACTACAATAGGACATCAACACCACTACAATAGGACATCACATCAACACCACTACAATAGGACATCAACACCACTACAATAGGACATCACATCAACACCACTACAATAGGACATCACATCAACACCACTACAATAGGACATCACATCAACACCACTACAATAGGACATCACAACACCACTACAATAGGACATCACATCAACACCACTACAATAGGACATCATCACAATACAATAGACATCAACACCACTACAATAGGACATCAACACCACTACAATAGGACATCACATCAACACCACTACAATAGGACATCACATCAACACCACTACAATAGGACATCACATCAACACCACTACAATAGGACATCACATCAACACCACTACAATAGGACATCAACACCACTACAATAGGACATCACATCAACACCACTACAATAGGACATCAACACCACTACAATAGGACATCACATCAACACCACTACAATAGGACATCACATCAACACCACTACAATAGGACATCAACACCACTACAATAGGACATCACATCAACACCACTACAATAGGACATCAACACCACTACAATAGGACATCACTACAATCATCACACCACTACAATAGGACATCAATCAACACCACTACAATAGGACATCAACACCACTACAATAGGACATCAACACCACTACAATAGGACATCACATCAACACCACTACAATAGGACATCAACACACACTACAATAGGACATCAACACCACTACAATAGGACATCAACATCAACACAACACCACTACAATAGGACATCAACAACACCACTACAATAGGACATCAACACCACTACAATAGGACATCAACACCACTACAATAGGACATCATCAACACCACTACAATAGGACATCAACACCACTACAATAGGACATCAACACAATAGGACACCACTACAATAGGACATCACATCAACACCACTACAATAGGACATCAACACCACTACAATAGGACATCAACACCACTACAATAGGACATCACATCAACACCACTACAATAGGACATCAACACCACAACACCACTACAATAGGACATCACATCAACACCACTACAATAGGACATCACATCAAATAGGACATCAACACCACTACAATAGGACATCAATCAACACCACTACAATAGGACATCAACACCACTACAATAGACATCAACACCACTACAATAGGACATCAACACCACTACAATAGGACATCACATCAACACCACTACAATAGGACATCAATCAACACCACTACAATAGGACATCAACAACACCACTACAATAGGACATCAACACCACTACAATAGGACATCAACACCACTCATCACACCACTACAATAGGACATCAACACCACTCAATAGGACATCAACACCACTACAATAGGACATCAACACCACTACAATAGGACATCAACATCAACACAACACTACAATAGGACATCACATCAACACCACTACAATAGGACATCACATCAACAATAGGACATCACCACTACAATAGGACATCAACATCAACACCACTACAATAGGACATCAACACCACTACAATAGGACATCAACACCACTACAATAGGACATCATCAATAGGACATCACACACCACTACAATAGGACATCACATCAACACCACTACAATAGGACATCAATCAACACCACTACAATAGGACATCAACACCACTACAATAGGACATCAACACCACTACAATAGGACATCAACACCACTACAATAGGACATCACATCACCACTACAATAGGACATCAACACCACTACAATAGGACATCACATCAACACCACTACAATAGGACATCAATCAACACCACTACAATAGGACATCAACACCACTACAATAGGATCACATCAACACCACTACAATAGGACATCAACACCACTCAATAGGACATCACATCACACCACTACAATAGGACATCACATCAACACCACTACAATAGGACATCACATCAACACCACTACAATAGGACATCAACACCACTACAATAGGACATCAACACCACTACAATAGGACATCACATCAACACCACTACAATAGGACATCAACACCACTACAATAGGACATCAACACCACTACAATAGGACATCACATCAACACCACTACAATAGGACATCACATCAACACCACTACAATAGGACATCACATCAACACCACTACAATAGGACATCACATCAACACCACTACAATAGGACATCAACACCACTACAATAGGACATCAACACCACTACAATAGGACATCAACACCACTCAACAACACCACTACAATAGGACATCAACACCACTCAATAGGACATCAACACCACTACAATAGGACATCACATCAACACCACTACAATAGGACATCACATCAACACCACTACAATAGGACATCACATCAACACCACTACAATAGGACATCACATCAACACCACTACAATAGGACATCAACACCACTACAATAGGACATCAACACCACTACAATAGGACATCATCAACACCACTACAATAGGACATCAACACCACTACAATAGGACATCACATCAACACCACTACAATAGGACATCACATCAACACCACTACAATAGGACATCAACACCACTACAATAGGACATCAACACCACTACAATAGGACATCACATCAACACCACTACAATAGGACATCACATCAACACCACTACAATAGGACATCACATCAACACCACTACAATAGGACATCAACACCACTCAACACCACTACAATAGGACATCAACATCAACACCACTACAATAGGACATCAACAACACCACTACAATAGGACATCACAACAACACCACTACAATAGGACATCACATCAACACCACTACAATAGGACATCAACACCACTACAATAGGACATCAACACCAGGACATCAACACCTACAATAGGACAATCAGGACATCAACACCACTACAATAGGACATCACATCAACACCACTACAATAGGACATCAACACCACTACAATAGGACATCAACACCACTACAATAGGACATCAACACCACTACAATAGGACATCACATCAACACCACTACAATAGGACATCAACACCACTACAATAGGACATCACATCAACACCACTCCAATAGGACAGGACATCAACACCACTACAATGGACATCAACAACCCACTACAATGGGACATCAATCAACACCACTACAATAGGACATCATCAATGGGACATCATCAACACCACTACAATAGGACATCAACACACCACTACAATAGAACATCAACACCACTACAATGACATCAACACCACTACAACACAACACTACAAATAGGACATCAACATCATCACACCACTACAATAGGACATCACATCAACACCACTACAATAGGACATCAATCAACACCACTACAATAGGACATCAATCAACACCACTACAATAGGACATCAATCAACACCACTACAATAGGACATCACATCAACACCACTACAATAGGACATCAACACCACTACAATAGGACATCACATCAACACCACTACAATAGGACATCAACACCACTACAATAGGACATCATCAACACCACTACAATAGGACATCATACCACTACAATAGGACATCAACACCACTACAATAGGACATCACATCAACACCACTACAATAGGACATCACATCAACACCACTACAATAGGACATCACATCAACACCACTACAATAGGACATCAACACCACTACAATAGGACATCAACACCACTACAATAGGACATCACATCAACACCACTACAATAGGACATCAACACCACTACAATAGGACATCACATCAACACCACTACAATAGGACATCAACACCACTCAACAATCAACACCACTACAATAGGACATCACATCAACACCACTACAATAGGACATCACATCAACACCACTACAATAGGACATCACATCAACACCACTACAATAGGACATCAACACATCAACACCACTACAATCAACACCACTAGGACATCAACACCACTACAATAGGACATCACATCAACACCACTACAATAGGACATCAACACCACTACAATACAATAGGACATCAACACCACTACAATAGGACATCACATCAACACACTACAATAGGACATCAACACCACTACAATAGGACATCAACACCACTACAATAGGACATCACATCAACACCACTACAATAGGACATCACATCAACACCACTACAATAGGACATCAACACCACCACTACAATAGGACATCAACATCACCACTGGACATCAACAACCACTACAATAGGACATCAACACCACTACAATAGGACATCAACACCACTACAATAGGACATCAACACCACTACAATAGGACATCAACACCACTACAATAGGACATCACATCAACACCACTACAATAGGACATCAACACCACTACAATAGGACATCAACACCACTACAATAGGACATCACATCAACACCACTACAATAGGACATCACATCAACACCACTACAATAGGACATCAACACCACTACAATAGGACATCACATCAACACCACTACAATAGGACATCACATCAACACCACTACAATAGGACATCAACCCCACTACAATAGGACATCAACACCACTACAATAGGACATCAACACCACTACAATAGGACATCAACACCACTACAATAGGACATCACATCAACACCACTACAATAGGACATCAACACCACTACAATAGGACATCAACACCACTACAATAATACATCAACACCACTACAATAGGACATCACATCAACACCACTACAATAGGAATCATCAACACCACTACAATAGGACATCACATCAACACCACTACAATAGGACATCACATCAACACCACTACAATAGGACATCAACACCACTGATGTCCTAACACCACTTGGACATCAACACCTATTGGACATCAATCAACACCACTGGACATCAACATGTCTACAATAGGACATCACATCATGTGAACACCACTACTACATCAACACCACTACATAGTCATCAACACCACTACAATGGACATCAACACCACTACAATAGGACATCATCAACACCACTGTAGTCAACACCACTACAATGTCCAACACCATTGGACATCAGTGGTGTGACATCAACACCACTACAATAGGACATCACATCAACACCACTACAATAGGACATCAACACCACTACAATAGGACATCACATCAACACCACTACAATAGGACATCAACACCACTACAATAGGACATCACATCAACACCACTACAATAGGACATCACATCAACACCACTACAATAGGACATCAACCCCACTACAATAGGACATCACATCAACCCCACTACAATAGGACATCACATCAACCCCACTACAATAGGACATCACATCAACCCCACTACAATAGGACATCACATCAACACCACTACAATAAGACATCACATCAACACCACTACAATAGGACATCACATCAACACCACTACAATAGGACATCAACCCCACTACAATAGGACTTGGGCTGACGGACTGTGGAGTCTGAACAGAGCTTACCTTTATCCCTGGTAACTCAATGCTCACTGCAGATTCTTCATTGAACTAGATTTTTTAGTCAAGGACTGGGCTTA
The DNA here is from genome assembly GCF_034236695.1 of Oncorhynchus nerka. Classification (NCBI taxonomy): domain Eukaryota; kingdom Metazoa; phylum Chordata; class Actinopteri; order Salmoniformes; family Salmonidae; genus Oncorhynchus; species Oncorhynchus nerka. The sequence goes on along the minus strand of NC_088413.1, from coordinate 7,862,238 downwards.
ATCTGAGGCCAGGAATCCAGCCCTAAATGCAAACATTCAGAGAGGTTTCAGAACTTTTATATTGATAAACTGTTATACTTTCTCTAGATTGAGCCAGGCAGAGGAGAAGTCCGTATGTGGGAGCTAAACATTTTCTCTAGATTGAGCTAAGCAGAGGAGGAGTCAATATGGGGATGCTAAATGTTTTCTCTAGATTGAGCCAAGCAGAGGAGGAGTCAATATGGGGATGCTAAATGTTTTCTCTAGATTGAGCCAAGCAGAGGAGGAGTCAATATGGGGTCCTAAATATTTCTCGTGAAAACGCTGCTCCTGTGTTTATACTGTAAAACAATATATAGGTGTCATCACAGCAGAGATGATGGAAAAACAGTTTGTATTCATCTCCTAACTCTGCTCTCCGTCTCTTGTCTGTCCGTCTATTATTTTATAGACAGATTAGCAGAGTTTAACGAAACCTCTGTCTAACTAAACCTCTTCATCTACTGTCTAACTAAACCTCTTCATCTCCTGTCTAACTAAACCTCTTCATCACCATCTACTGTCTAACTAATCCTCTTCATCTACTGTCTAACTAAACCTCTTTATCTACTGTCTAACTAAACCTCTTTATCTCCTGTCTAACTAATCCTCTTCATCTACTGTCTAACTAAACCTCTTCATCTCCTGTCTAACTAAACCTCTTCATCTACTGTCTAACTAAACCTCTTCATCTACTGTCTAACTAAACCTCTTCATCTCCTGTCTAACTAAACCTCTTCATCTACTGTCTAACTAAACCTCTTCATCTCCTGTCTAACTAAACCTCTTCATCTACTGTCTAACTAAACCTCTTCATCTCCTGTCTAACTAAACCTCTTCATCTACTGTCTAACTAAACCTCTTCATCACCATCTACTGTCTAACTAAACCTCTTCATCTACTGTCTAACTAAACCTCTTCATCACCATCTACTGTCTAACTAAACCTCTTCATCACCATCTACTGTCTAACTAAACCTCTTCATCTACTGTCTAACTAAACCACTTCATCACCATCTACTGTCTAACTAATCCTCTTCATCTCCTGTCTAACTAAACCTCTTCATCTACTGTCTAACTAATCCTCTTCATCTACTGTCTAACTAAACCTCTTCATCACCATCTACTGTCTAACTAATCCTCTTCATCTACTGTCTAACTAATCCTCTTCATCACCATCTACTGTCTAACTAATCCTCTTCATCTACTGTCTAACTAAACCTCTTCATCACCATCTACTGTCTAACTAATCCTCTTCATCTACTGTCTAACTAAACCTCTTCATCACCATCTACTGTCTAACTAAACCTCTTAATCACCATCTACTGTCTAACTAAACCCCTTCATCACCATCTACTGTCTAACTAAACCTCTTCATCACCATCTACTGTCTAACTAAACCCCTTCATCACCATCTACTGTCTAACTAAACCTCTTCATCTACTGTCTAACTAAACCTCTTCATCTACTGTCTAACTAAACCTCTTCATCTACTGTCTAACTAAACCTCTTCATCTCCTGTCTAACTAAACCTCTTCATCTAGTGTCTAACTAATCCTCTTCATCTACTGTCTAACTAATCCTCTTCATCACCATCTACTGTCTAACTAATCCTCTTCATCTACTGTCTAACTAAACCTCTTCATCACCATCTACTGTCTAACTAAACCTCTTCATCTACTGTCTAACTAAACCTCTTCATCACCATCTACTGTCTAACTAAACCCCTTCATCACCATTACATTTACATTTACATTTAAGTCATTTAGCAGACGCTCTTATCCAGAGCGACTTACAAATTGGTGCATTCACCTTATGACCTCCAGTGGAACAGTAGTGCATCTAAATCTTTTCAGGGGGAGGGGGGGGTGAGAGGGATTACTTTATCCTATCCTAGGTATTCCTTAAAGAGGTGGGGTTTCAGGTGTCTCCGGAAGGTGGTGATTGACTCCGCTGTCCTGGCGTCGTGAGGGAGTTTGTTCCACCATTGGGGGGCCAGAGCAGCGAACAGTTTTGACTGGGCTGAGCGGGAACTGTACTTCCTCAGTGGTAGGGAGGCGAGCAGGCCAGAGGTGGATGAACGCAGTGCCCTTGTTTGGGTGTAGGGCCTGATCAGAGCCTGGAGGTACTGAGGTGCCGTTCCCCTCACAGCTCCGTAGGCAAGCACCATGGTCTTGTAGCGGATGCGAGCTTCAACTGGAAGCCAGTGGAGGGAGCGGAGGAGCGGGGTGACGTGAGAGAACTTGGAAAGGTTGAACACCAGACGGGCTGCGGCGTTCTGGATGAGTTGTAGGGGTTTAATGGCACAGGCAGGGAGCCCAGCCAACAGCGAGTTGCAGTAATCCAGACGGGAGATGACAAGTGCCTGGATTAGGACCTGCGCCGCTTCCTGTGTGAGGCAGGGTCGTACTCTGCGGATGTTGTAGAGCATGAACCTACAGGAACGGGCCACCGTCTAACTAAACCTCTGTCTAACTAAACCTCTTCATCTCCGGTCTAACTAAACCTCTTCATCTACTGTCTAACTAAACCTCTTCATCTATTGTCTAACTAAACCTCTTCATCTACTGTCTAACTAAACCTCTTCATCTACTGTCTAACTAAACCTCTTCATCTACTGTCTAACTAAACCTCTTCATCTACTGTCTAACTAAACCTCTTCATCTACTGTCTAACTAAACCGCTTCATCTCCTGTCTAACTAAACCTTTTCATCTCCTGTCTAACTAAACCTCTTCATCTACTGTCTAACTAATCCACTTCATCACCATCTACTGTCTAACTAAACCTCTTCATCTCTTGTCTAACTAAACCTCTTCATCTACTGTCTAACTAATCCACTTCATCACCATCTACTGTCTAACTAAACCTCTTCATCTACTGTCTAACTAAACCTCTTCATCTACTGTCTAACTAAACCTCTTCATCTACTGTCTAACTAAACCTCTTCATCTACTGTCTAACTAAACCTCTTCATCTACTGTCTAACTAAACCTCTTCATCTCCTGTCTAACTAAACCTCTTCATCTACTGTCTAACTAATCCTCTTTATCTACTGTCTAACTAAACCTCTTCATCTCCTGTCTAACTAAACCTCTTCATCTACTGTCTAACTAAACCTCTTCATCACCATCTACTGTCTAACTAAACCCCTTCATCACCATCTACTGTCTAACTAAACCTCTTCATCTACTGTCTAACTAAACCTCTTCATCTACTGTCTAACTAAACCTCTTCATCTACTGTCTAACTAAACCTCTTCATCTCCTGTCGCTCTGGATAAGAGCATCTACTATCTAACTAAACCTCTTCATCTCCTGTCTAACTAAACCTCTTCATCTACTGTCTAACTAAACCTCTTCATCTACTGTCTAACTAAACCTCTTCATCTCCTGTCTAACTAAACCATACAATAGAAGAAACTCAGTAACCAGTAAGGGTCAGAGAAGAAGAAGAGAGGAGAGAGTCTTAACAGTTCAGTATGTTTAATGGTTGAAGTACAGCATGACAAAGCATAGACAGACATCACTCCTTCAGTCATTCACATACAGCCGTTCGTAAGTTAATTATTTCCCTGATGTTTCAAGATGCAGTTCTGGTTGAGTAGGGCTTAGTGAGCAGGAAGTAGGTTTGCAAAATTCCAGAAACTCTATTTCCCCCAACTCCGGATGAAAGATTCCCAGAATCTGAATGTATTAATCAGGGAATCTGTAATCCTTCTACCGGGATATCTAGACAATTTACCGGAATATTGCAAGCGTAGCAGAGAGGACATAAAAATACATTTTAGTCTTAATTCTAGGATGAAAGTATAACAGAACTAGAAGCAGTATGTGAACATCAGTGTTGGTTCCATTCCACTTCAATTCAAGTTCATTCAGACACTGAAATTCCAATTGTCATTCCAATTCTCGTCAATGCTTTTAAATTAATTTGGTTTACTTTCTGAATGAACTGCAAACTGAAATTGAATTCATCCCAACCCTGCCTGGACAAACAGAGTTGTGGAACTATTTTGTCCATATTGGCTTTTGATCAGCAAACTTTTCCCCAACAGGAAATATGAATGTGTAAAATAAGATATTGTTTCCCATGACAAACAGTTACCTAAACATTTAACATATAGAAATGTGCTTGATTAAATCAGGAAACATATGAAATCAGGAAACACATGAAATCAGGAAACACATGAATGTGTGTAGTTTTCAAGATGGAAACAATCCTAATGTCTGAACAGTGAACATTGGAAACATTCCTAATGTCTGAACAGTGAACATTGGAAACATTCCTAATGTCTGAACAGTGAACATTGGAAACAATCCTAATGTCTGAACAGTGAACATGCAGTTTGACATCTCTTTCCAGAAACAAGGTGTGGTTAGAAAAACTGCAACAACCTACCAACTAGTAAGCTTACTATTCCCTATGCAGGACACTACTTTTGACCAGGGATCATTGGGCTGTAGTCTATTACATTTGACCAGGGATCATTGGGCTGGTGTCCACTACTTTTGACCAGGGATCATTGGGCTGTAGACCACTACATTTGACCAGGGATCATTGGGCTGTAGTCCACTACATTTGACCAGGGACCATTGGGCTGTAGTCTATTACATTTGACCAGGGACCATTGGGCTGTAGTCCACTACATTTGACCAGGGATCATTGGGCTGTAGTCCACTACATTTGACCAGGGACCATTGGGCTGTAGTCCACTACATTTGACCAGGGACCATAGGGCTGTAGTCCACTACTTTTGACCAGGGATCATTGGGCTGTAGTCCACTACATTTGACCAGGGACCATAGGGCTGTAGTCTATTACATTTGACCAGGGACCATAGGGCTGTAGTCCACTACTTTTGACCAGGGATCATTGGGCTGTAGTCCACTACATTTGACCAGGGATCATTGGGCTGTAGTCCACTACATTTGACCAGGGACCATAGGGCTGTAGTCTATTACGTTTGACCAGGGATCATTGGGCTGTAGTCCACTACATTTGACCAGGGACCATAGGGCTGTAGTCTATTACATTTGACCAGGGACCATAGGGCTGTAGTCCACTACTTTTGACCAGGGACCATTGGGCTGTAGTCTATTACATTTGACCAGGGATCATAGGGCTGTAGTCTATTACATTTGACCAGGGACCATAGGGCTGTAGTCCACTACATTTGACCAGGGACCATTGGGCTGTAGTCTATTACATTTGACCAGGGATCATTGGGCTGTAGTCCACTACATTTGACCAGGGACCATAGGGCTGTAGTCCACTACTTTTTACCAGGGCCCATTGGGCTGTAGTCCACTACTTTTGACCAGGACCCATTGGGCTGTAGTCCACTACTTTTGACCAGGACCCATTGGGCTGTAAGTCCACTACATTTTGACCAGGGATCATTGGGCTGTAGTCCACTACTTTTTACCAGGGCCCATTGGGCTGTAGTCCACTACTTTTTACCAGGACCCATTGGGCTGTAGTCCACTACTTTTGACCAGGACCCATTGGGCTGTAGTCCACTACTTTTGACCAGGACCCATTGGGCTGTAAGTCCACTACATTTTGACCAGGGATCATTGGGCTGTAGTCCACTACTTTTTACCAGGGCCCATTGGGCTGTAGTCCACTACTTTTTACCAGGGCCCATTGGGCTGTAGTCCACTACTTTTGACCAGGACCCATTGGGCTGTAGTCCACTACTTTTGACCAGGACCCATTGGGCTGTAAGTCCACTACATTTTGACCAGGGATCATTGGGCTCTATAGCGAACAATCGAAAGTCGTGCCCTATACTGGGAATAGGCTTCCATTGGGACACAGCCTGTAAATATAAATGGCCACCATTTTATTTACGACCACATAATGTTAGGTTTGTGTGCGAATTCTCTACGCTTCCCCCAAAGTGTACACCCCCCCCCCCAACTCCCCCCAACTCCCGATTTAAAAAAGTAATACGCAGACATCAGCATTCAGCTACTAGGTTTATAAAATATCATACACAGTGATGAACCTTTATACGGTCTAGATAGTACAACTCTAAGGGCACTATTCCCTACGTAGTGCACTACTTTTGACCCGAGCCCTATAAGCCCTTGTAGTGCACTATAGAGGGAAAAGGCCATTTGGGATATAATTTCCCTCCTTTTTTTGGTTTTGTAAACGGTTGACATTCAGAGCCACGCCCCTTCACCTGAGGGTTGGTCATGTGACCATACCGCCTGTCACGTTTTCAGAGATGGGGAGAGAGAGAGACAGAGAGAAAGAGAGAGAGAGACAGAGAGAAAGAGAGAGAGAGACAGAGAGGGAGAGACAGAAAGAGAGAGACAGAGAGGGAGAGAGAGAGAGAGAGAGAGACAGAGAGGGAGAGACAGAAAGAGAGAGACAGAGAGGGGGAGACAGAGACAGGGGGAGAGAAACAGAGAGAGAGAGACGGATGGAGACAAACAGAGAGAGAGATAGATGGAGAGAGAAAGGAGAACAGAGTATCAGTAGTTGTCAGAAATCTGTATTAGAAGTATCAAATAAAACCTTCCACTGACTGATCAGTCAAATAATAACACAATCAACATGCCTGTAAACACACCCCTCAACATGCCTGTACCTTTCAGCCAACTCTGGAGTGTGTGTGTGTATAGATACATAGATCCTCTTTTCTGTAAACACACCCCTCAACATGCCTGTACCTTTCAGCCAACTCTGGAGTGTGTGTGTGTATAGATACATAGATCCTCTTTTCTGTAAACACACCCCTCAACATGCCTGTACCTTTCAGCCAACTCTGGAGTGTGTGTGTGTATAGATACATAGATCCTCTTTTCTGTAAACACACCCCTCCACGTTCCTCTTTTTCACACCCCACACCAATACCATACAGAATCAATAATCAAAGTGATAACATCACAAATAAATAATACATCAAAACAAATAAATTATGAATGAAAACAAATAAATTATGAATGAAAACAAATAAATTATGAATGAAAACAAAATAAATAATTGACATTCAAATATAATAGTTACTTAAATACTCTATTAACGCAAGCAGGTTGGCTCTGAGTCCGGAGATTGTCATTGCGTGAGGCTTCTTGCAGTGTGGTGATGATGCTACGTATGTCCAGTTTGTCCCTCGTGTGGTTTCAGCACAGTATACTGTAGGTTACGGTTAAAAAGCTGAACAGTCATTTGGGACCTGTTATGACATCACTTTTATGTCTTCCAGCGTGTCACATGTTCTCTGTGATGTCACACAGGCACTTTGTGATGTCATAGAGGTTCCTTATTTATGATGCCACAGAGGCTCTCCATGATGTCACAGGACACTAGAACTGTCTGGTTTCATCCCGTCTTGTCTCATCTCTCTCTCCTTTCAATTGTGCTTCTACTTTTTTTTTTTGTCGCTACGTGGACCTGTTGCAGTTCACACATTCATTCCCCACTCAGCCTGGTGACTGACTGATTGGCTGGCAACCCTGTGTAGTGGGTCTAGAGGTCAGAATTGAAAGGTCAACCTACAGGTTGTTATAGGGGTCAGAGATCGTTGGTTCAGTTCAGAGCGCGGTGAGTGTGCGGAACAGCTGTGTGAGGCAGAAGACGGAAGCAGTGAGGGCGGTACACTGCTTGGCAAGGAGCTTGGTGCTGAGGTCATGACAGCTCCGCCTCCCGCTCGCCCTCTCCGCCGCCAGCACAAACTCCCGGTACGTTCTGGCCACGTCCGCCAGCCCCGCCAGTGCCTCGGCATTCCTCCGGTCGCACCGGTCGCACCCAGAGAACCATAGGCACATGCCGGCCATGCCCACCAGGGTCCTGAAGCTGTCGGAGAGGGAGAAGAGCATCTCGTCTGGGGTCTGCCCCACCCGGACCACCTTCTGACAGCCAGCCATCAGCCTCCGGGCCTCCCCGTGGAGAAGACGCTTGTTCTCTGAGAAGTGGGTGGCGCAGGTCTCCCTGGGGTGCCTCCCCCCTCTGCTCCCCATCCTCCCCCCCTGCAGGAGGGTGAGAAGCTCGTCCACGTCGCTCCGGACGGTCTGGAACCCTGCGGGGGGCGGTGGGAAGCGGCGGTGGCGTAGTCGGCTGATATCATCATGGAGACTTGACTGGGACAAGAAGCAGTTGGACGGGGAGAGGAGCGGGGAGAGGAGTGGTGAGAGCTCCATGGAGGAGGAGGGGGGCAGGATGGAGCGAGGGAAGGAGGGAGAGAGGAGGGAGGAGGGAGGGGAGGAGGAGAGTAGAGAGGAGAGAGGAGGAGAGGTCATGAGAGGGAGGGCCAGCGCAGAGGAAGAGGGTTGGGAGGCAGGAGGAGAACTTGTCCGGCAGGAGAACTCGTAAACTGTCAACTCATCGTCAAAACTGTCACCCCCGCTGAAACAGTTGGTATAAACCAGCGGTGGTGGACACCTGCATGCCTCCAGGGGCGTCTGCACCCCCTCCAGGACCATCTCGCACCCTGACGCCAGCACCGAGCTACACCCAAAGTCAGGCTTGGCCGGCGAATAGGATTCCATGTGGGCCTGGTTGGGCTGGGTCTCGCAGGTGGAGGTGAAGACCCCACACCCTGTAGTCAGAGTGTTCAGCAGGCCTGCCTCCTCACCTGGGGGTCTACAGAAGCTGTTACTCCCAAATGGCTGTCCTCTCATGTTAGAACCAGGGAAGCTGAGCCCCGGTCCGTTCAGACTCTGTGTGGTCACCACTAAAGCAGAAGGGCAGGAAGACAACGGAGCAGACATTTTGGGGCCTGAAAAGGGTTCAGGGCAAGGCTCTGGCTTGGGTTCTACTCTGATGGGGTGAGGATTAGAAGAAGAGGAATTCAGACTCTCTGTGGTTACCACTAAAGCAGGGGGATAAGAAGACGACAAAGCGGCCATTTTGGAGCGTATGGATAGTGGTTCATGGTCTGGTTTGGGCTCTACGCGTATGGGCACGGGAAAGGAAGGACAGGAAGGTAATGGGGCGGCCATTTTGTGGATAGTGGAGCCTGGGGAGAGTAGTTCAGGGACTGGTTTGGGCTCCAGACAGATAGGTGCTGGAGCCATAGGAGGGACAGTTTCCACTGTAGCAATGGGACAGGTAGGCAACTTGACAACCATTTTGGGATCTGGTTTGGACTCTTGAGAGATGGGTGCTAAAGGGGGAGGAAGGGAGGATCCGTAGACCATCACGACCTTCTCGATCACCTCCTTGACCTCTGAAACCGTCAACCTCGTGATTTCCGCCCCGGCCGTCTCCACAACAACCTCGCCAACCTCCGATTCTGTCAGCGTAACCTCAGAATCATCCGATTCTACCAACGCCACACCGGAATCTTTCAAATCCTCCCCTGTTGCCACCTTTGTGACATCGTCGTAATTGGTGGTTTCGGTGGTGACCATTACCTCAGTCTTGTTGCTGGTGGTCTCCGGAGAGGGGCTCCTGTTGGGGCTTCCCACCCCAGAGAGGGTGAGGGCTTCCTGGGAGCGAGATAAATAGAGGGGCAGGCTCTGGATCTTCCCCCGTAATGTGGAGGCCGAGAGGCTTTGCCCGATGATGCCCGGTGAGCAAGGCCGGAGGAGGAAGCCTGTTGTAGGTGATATGGGAGACTCTTTGGGAATGTTAGCCATAGCTGAGTTGGCATTAGCTGAATTAGCATTAGTCATAGCTAAGTTAGCATTACCTGTAGAATCATTGCTAGTTGTAAGGGAATTAATTATAGCATTATCTTCATTGTTAGTCGTAGCAAAATCGGCATAAGCTATAGTGTTAGCCGGAACAGATTTGATGCTATTTGTATCTTTGTGATTAGCAGTGGCTAAATCAGAGTCAACTGCAGTCTCAGTGTTAGCCATGACAGAATGAATGTTGCCTGTATCTGCAATTTTAGCCGTAGCAACATCAGTGTTATCAGTAACAGAATTAGTGCTATCTATAGCTTCATCATTATTCATTTCTGCTTTCCTTTGGCTTGTCAGGTCTTGGTGACTGATAGAGAGTTTTCTATGGACTTGAGTCAAGCAGCTAATGTCCTTCTTTCCGTCTGAGAGTGTGAAAAGTTTGGGTTGAGACCCCACATTCCCATCCTTGCTATCCCTCTCTCCCCTCTCCTTGTGGGGGATGGAGGGGGCTGGGAAGGGTGGCAGTGGAGAGGTGGGGGGAGGAGGAGCAGAAAGGGGAGTCACGCTCTCCTCACCACCAGCCACGCCTTGTTCACCCCCCGTGTCCCTCCCATACACACCTGGATGGGAGATTCTTATTTGGGGTATGAAAGAGGCTTCCTGATCCTCGTCTTTCGTGAGACACAGAGGTCGTCTACTAAATTGGGACCCCCTAACAGAGGGTGGACCTTCAGAAATGAGCGAGGGCTGTCTCTCCTCTCTGTCGCTCTCCCCCTCCTCCCCCGTTTCCTCCCCCCTCTGCCCCTCCTCCTCCTTAATCTCAGTCAGAAACATGTGACATGTGAATGGTCCTGCCCCTGCTTCTCCACCCCCCTCCTCTTCCTCCATCTCTCCCTCCACCTCCTCCCCATCTCCTCTCCGATCAGGGCTCTCCTTGCCGTCTGGTTCTACTCTACAGCGGACAGCCGTGATGGAGAGGGAGGCTGCCGTCACCAGGGCCGTGACCGATTTGGACTCCATCATGTCGGGCTCCGTCTCCATGGACTGCCGCCTGTTCCTGGAGCTCCTATGGAGGTCACCCTTCGGGTTATCAGGCGCCCGTGGATTTCCCTTTGGGTTACCAAGCACACGTGGCTCTCCAGGTCCCCGATGGGACCCCTCTGGGCTGGGCTTGGCGAGGATAGGCTTGGACTCGAGCTGGGACGCCTCACCCTCGGCGTGGCTCAGAGAGGAGACAGTAGGACATGGGTTCTGGCTCTGCTCAGATGGTTCTGGGTCCAGACTCAACTGCTGGCTTTCGTCTGAGCTCTCTGTCCGGTTCTGTGCCCGGTCCAGATACTGATCAGGAACGTGATCTGGGTTCCTGTTCCGCTCCTGGTTTTGGTCCGGTCCAGGGTAGGAGACTGTTGAGGTGAAGTTGGTCTGCATGAAGGAACGACGTTTCTTCAATCTTTTCCTAGAGAGCCTGGAGAACATGTCTCTCCCTCCTCCTCCTTCGCTGGTCTCTCCCTCTCTACCCTCCTCTCTTTCATGCCTCGTTCCTTCAGCCAGGCTGATTCTGATGTCACTCAGGCTCACAGATTGCTGCGTCATTCCACTCGTCATCTCGGCTGAAAAATCTGGGAAAAAATGACAACTTTATGCGGTGAAAGAAATCAGAACAAACCTTACATAATTAAATGCTTCCCAGGTATGTATTCACCTCAGATCATCAGGAATTAGATCCTTTCATCCATTTAATCTCATGAATCTCTCTTTATACATCACTAATTAACTGGAGAATACGCACTGTGCTTCTCACAGTTTATCTAATATGACCAGTTTCAGTTCTTCAAGTAAACACTTAAAAACTAAAGGTGTTAAGTTGTTAACACCAAATCGAACCTAGTGCAATAAAGTGCATAACCCCTCCAACCTCTGGACATCTAAGAGGGAACTAACTATTATACCTTACAGTACAGTACCAACCCTGACATCTGAGGGAACTGACTATTACACCTTACAGTACAGTACCAACCCTGACATCTAAGAGGGAACTAACTATTACACCTTACAGGACAGTACCAACCCTGATATCTAAGAGTGAACTAACTATTACACCTTACAGTACAGTACCAACCCTGACATCTAAGAGGGAACTAACTATTATACCTTACAGTACAGTACCAACCCTGACATCTGAGGGAACTGACTATTACACCTTACAGTACAGTACCAACCCTGACATCTGAGGGAACTGACTATTACACCTTACAGTACAGTACCAACCCTGACATCTAAGAGGGAACTAACTATTACACCTTACAGGACAGTACCAACCCTGATATCTAAGAGGGAACTAACTATTACACCTTACAGTACAGTACCAACCCTGACATCTGAGAGGGAACTAACTATTACACCTTACAGTACAGTACCAACCCTGACATCTGAGAGAACTAACTATTACACCTTACAGTACAGTACCAACCCTGACATCTGAGAGGGAACTAATTATTACACCTTACAGGACAGTACCAACCCTGATATCTAAGAGGGAACTAACTATTACACCTTACAGTACAGTACCAACCCTGACATCTGAGGGAACTAACCATTACACCTTACAGTACAGTACCAACCCTGACATCTGAGAGGGAACTAACTATTACACCTTACAGTACAGTACCAACCCTGACATCTGAGGGAACTAACTATTACACCTTACAGTACAGTACCAACCCTGACATCTAAGAGAACTAACTATTACACCTTACAGTACAGTACCAACCCTGACATCTGAGGGAACTAACTATTACACCTTACAGTACAGTACCAACCCTGACATCTAAGAGGGAACTAACTATTACACCTTACAGTACAGTACCAACCCTGACATCTAAGATGGAACTAACTATTACACCTTACAGTACAGTACCAACCCTGACATCTAAGAGGGAACTAACTATTACACCTTACAGTACAGTACCAACCCTGACATCTGAGGGAACTAACTATTACACCTTACAGTACAGTACCAACCCTGACATCTGAGAGAACTAACTATTACACCTTACAGTACAGTACCAACCCTGACATCTAAGAGGGAACTAACTATTACACCTTACAGTACAGTACCAACCCTGACATCTAAGATGGAACTAACTATTACACCTTACAGTACAGTACCAACCCTGACATCTAAGAGGGAACTAACTATTACACCTTACAGTACAGTACCAACCCTGACATCTGAGGGAACTAACTATTACACCTTACAGTACAGTACCAACCCTGACATCTGAGAGAACTAACTATTACACCTTACAGTACAGTACCAACCCTGACATCTAAGAGGGAACTAACTATTACACCTTACAGTACAGTACCAACCCTGACATCTGAGAGGGAACTAACTATTACACCTTACAGTACAGTACCAACCCTGACATCTGAGGGAACTAACTATTACACCTTACAGTACAGTACCAACCCTGACATCTAAGAGGGAACTAACTATTACACCTTACAGTACAGTACCAACACTGACATCTAAGAGGGAACTAACTATTACACCTTACAGTACAGTACCAACCCTGACATCTGAGGGAACTAACTATTACACCTTACAGTACAGTACCAACCCTGACATCTGAGAGGGAACTAACTATTACACCTTACAGTACAGTACCAACCCTGACATCTGAGGGAACTAACTATTACACCTTACAGTACAGTACCAACCCTGACATCTGAGAGGGAACTAACTATTACACCTTACAGTACAGTACCAACCCTGACATCTGAGGGAACTAACTATTACACCTTACAGTACAGTACCAACCCTGACATCCAAGAGGGAACTAACTATTATACCTTACAGTACAGTACCAACCCTGACATCCAAGAGGGAACTAACTATTACACCTTACAGTACAATACCAACCCTGACATCTGAGGGAACTAACTATTACACCTTACAGTACAGTACCAACCCTGACATCCAAGAGGGAACTAACTATTATACCTTACAGTACAGTACCAACCCTGACATCCAAGAGGGAACTAACTATTACACCTTACAGTACAGTACTAACCCTGACATCTGAGAGGGAACAAACTATTACACATTACAGTACAGTAACAACCCTGACATCTGAGGGAACTAAATATTACACCTTACAGTACAGTACCAACCCTGACATCTAAGAGGGAACTAACTATTACACCTTACAGTACAGTACCAACCCTGACATCTGAGGGAACTAACTATTACACCTTACAGTACAGTACCAACCCTGACATCTAAGAGGGAACTAACTATTACACCTTACAGTACAGTACCAACCCTGACATCTAAGAGGGAACTAACTATTACACCTTACAGTACAGTACCAACCCTGACATCTGAGAGGAAACTAACTATTACACCTTACAGTACAGTACCAACCCTGACATCTAAGAGGGAACTAACTATTACACCTTACAGTACAGTACCAACCCTGACATCTAAGAGGGAACTAACTATTACACCTTACAGTACAGTACCAACCCTGACATCTAAGAGGGAACTAACTATTACACCTTACAGTACAGTAACAACCCTGACATCTAAGAGGGAACTAACTATTACACCTTACAGTACAGTACCAACCCTGACATCTAAGAGGGAACTAACTATTACACATTACAGTACAGTACCAACCTCTGGACATCTAAGAGGGAACTAACTATTAGACCTTACAGTACAGTAACAACCCTGACATCTAAGAGGGAACTAACTATTACACCTTACAGTACAGTACCAACCCTGACATCTGAGAGGGAACTAACTATTACACCTTACAGTACAGTACCAACCCTGACATCTAAGAGGGAACTAACTATTACACCTTACAGTACAGTAACAACCCTGACATCTAAGAGGGAACAAACTATTACACATTACAGTACAGTAACAACCCTGACATCTGAGGGAACTAAATATTACACCTTACAGTACAGTACCAACCCTGACATCTAAGAGGGAACTAACTATTACACCTTACAGTACAGTACCAACCCTGACATCTGAGGGAACTAACTATTACACCTTACAGTACAGTACCAACCCTGACATCTAAGAGGGAACTAACTATTACACCTTACAGTACAGTACCAACCCTGACATCTAAGAGGGAACTAACTATTACACCTTACAGTACAGTACCAACCCTGACATCTGAGAGGGAACTAACTATTACACCTTACAGTACAGTACCAACCCTGACATCTAAGAGGGAACTAACTATTACACCTTACAGTACAGTACCAACCCTGACATCTAAGAGGGAACTAACTATTACACCTTACAGTACAGTACCAACCCTGACATCTAAGAGGGAACTAACTATTACACCTTACAGTACAGTACCAACCCTGACATCTAAGAGGGAACTAACTATTACACATTACAGTACAGTACCAACCTCTGGACATCTAAGAGGGAACTAACTATTAGACCTTACAGTACAGTAACAACCCTGACATCTAAGAGGGAACTAACTATTACACCTTACAGTACAGTACCAACCCTGACATCTGAGAGGGAACTAACTATTACACCTTACAGTACAGTACCAACCCTGACATCTGAGGGAACTAACTATTACACCTTACAGTACAGTACCAACCCTGACATCTGAGGGAACTAACTATTACACCTTACAGTACAGTACCAACCCTGACATCTAAGAGGGAACTAACTATTACACCTTACAGTACAGTACCAACCCTGACATCTGAGGGAACTAACTATTACACCTTACAGTACAGTACCAACCCTGACATCTAAGAGGGAACTAACTATTACACCTTACAGTACAGTACCAACCCTGACATCTAAGAGGGAACTAACTATTACACCTTACAGTACAGTACCAACCCTGACATCTGAGAGGGAACTAACTATTACACCTTACAGTACAGTACCAACCCTGACATCTAAGAGGGAACTAACTATTACACCTTACAGTACAGTACCAACCCTGACATCTGAGAGGGAACTAACTATTACACCTTACAGTACAGTACCAACCCTGACATCTGAGGGAACTAACTATTACACCTTACAGTACAGTACCAACCCTGACATCCAAGAGGGAACTAACTATTATACCTTACAGTACAGTACCAACCCTGACATCCAAGAGGGAACTAACTATTACACCTTACAGTACAATACCAACCCTGACATCTGAGGGAACTAACTATTACACCTTACAGTACAGTACCAACCCTGACATCCAAGAGGGAACTAACTATTATACCTTACAGTACAGTACCAACCCTGACATCCAAGAGGGAACTAACTATTACACCTTACAGTACAGTACCAACCCTGACATCTGAGAGGGAACAAACTATTACACATTACAGTACAGTAACAACCCTGACATCTGAGGGAACTAAATATTACACCTTACAGTACAGTACCAACCCTGACATCTAAGAGGGAACTAACTATTACACCTTACAGTACAGTACCAACCCTGACATCTGAGGGAACTAACTATTACACCTTACAGTACAGTACCAACCCTGACATCTAAGAGGGAACTAACTATTACACCTTACAGTACAGTACCAACCCTGACATCTAAGAGGGAACTAACTATTACACCTTACAGTACAGTACCAACCCTGACATCTGAGAGGGAACTAACTATTACACCTTACAGTACAGTACCAACCCTGACATCTAAGAGGGAACTAACTATTACACCTTACAGTACAGTACCAACCCTGACATCTAAGAGGGAACTAACTATTACACCTTACAGTACAGTACCAACCCTGACATCTAAGAGGGAACTAACTATTACACCTTACAGTACAGTAACAACCCTGACATCTAAGAGGGAACTAACTATTACACCTTACAGTACAGTACCAACCCTGACATCTAAGAGGGAACTAACTATTACACATTACAGTACAGTACCAACCTCTGGACATCTAAGAGGGAACTAACTATTAGACCTTACAGTACAGTAACAACCCTGACATCCAAGAGGGAACTAACTATTACACCTTACAGTACAGTAACAACCCTGACATCTAAGAGAACTAACTATTACACCTTACAGTACAGTACCAACCCTGACATCTAAGAGGGAACTAACTATTACACCTTACAGTACAGTACCAACCCTTACATCTAAGAGGGAACTAACTATTACACCTTACAGTACAGTACCAACCCTGACATCTGAGGGAACTAACTATTACACCTTACAGTACAGTACCAACCCTGACATCTAAGAGGGAACTAACTATTACACCTTACAGTACAGTAACAACCCTGACATCTGAGAGGGAACTAACTATTACACCTTACAGTACAGTACCAACCCTGACATCTGAGGGAACTAACTATTACACCTTACAGTACAGTACCAACCCTGACATCCAAGAGGGAACTAACTATTACACCTTACAGTACAGTAACAACCCTGACATCTGAGAGAACTAACTATTACACCTTACAGTACAGTACCAACCCTGACATCTGAGAGGGAACTAACTATAACACCTTACAGTACAGTACCAACCCTGTCATCTAAGTGGGAACTAACTATTACACCTTACAGTACAGTAACAACCCTGACATCTAAGAGGGAACTAACTATTACACCTTACAGTACAGAACCAACCCTGACATCTGAGGGAACTAACTATTATACCTTACAGGACAGTACCAACCCTGACATCTGAGGGAACTAACTATTACACCTTACAGTACAGTACCAACCCTGACATCTGAGGGAACTAACTATTACACCGTACAGTACAGTACCAACCCTGACATCTAAGAGGGAACTAACTATTACACCTTACAGTACAGTACCAACCCTGACATCTAAGAGGGAACTAACTATTACACCTTACAGTACAGTAACAACCCTGACATCTAAGAGGGAACTAACTATTACACCTTACAGTACAGTACCAACCCTGACATCTAAGAGGGAACTAACTATTACACATTACAGTACAGTACCAACCTCTGGACATCTAAGAGGGAACTAACTATTAGACCTTACAGTACAGTAACAACCCTGACATCTAAGAGGGAACTAACTATTACACCTTACAGTACAGTACCAACCCTGACATCTGAGGGAACTAACTATTACACCTTACAGGACAGTAACAACCCTGACATCTAAGAGGGAACTAACTATTACACCTTACAGGACAGTAACAACCCTGACATCTAAGAGGGAACTAACTATTACACCTTACAGGACAGTAACAACCCTGACACACCTCTGGACACAGTCCCTGATGTTGGGTCTTCAGGCGAGGCGATCCGATCCCTTGCATCAAAGAATTCCTCGTCAGAACTGCTGTCTCCGAACCCTGGAGGCGGCTGGAGGATGGGCACGGGCTCCAAGGTTAGGAGCGCCCCCTGCTCTTCCTCCTCACCACCACCTTCCTCTTCCTCAGTCTCAGGGTGAGGGTGGGTGTCGGGGGTAACATTAGGGCAGATATTGTAGTAATGCCTCGCGTCGCTCGGCTCGAAGGTAAACACACAGTCCATAAGTGAGGAGGAGGAGGACCGGGGACATCCGGATACAGACAATACCTCCTGTCCAGTTCCTTCATTACCCCTCCTCCTCTCTTCCCTCTTCTCCTCCTCATCCTCATCGTCACTCGCCTCCGGAGGACTGGGGAGGTACTCCAGCATGAGAGAGAGCTCAGCGTAGTTCAGGTTCTCAGAGGGGTCAACCACGGGGGTCACAGGTTCAGAGTTCATGGAGTCAGGGGTCATGGGAGAATGGTGAGAGTTGACCCAAGCTCCGTTGCCCGATCTCCTCCCTCTTCCCCCTCCTCTGTACTCTCCTCCCCCTCCTCTGCACTCTCCTCCCCCTCCTCTCCACTCTCCTCCTACCCCTCCTCTCCACTCTCCTGACCTCCCTCCACCTCCTTCTCCTCTCCACTCTCCTGCCCTTCCTTGTGGTGAGGATGCACCCTCTCGTGGGTGAGGCTGGGGATGAGGGGGCTCCACTGTGAGGCGGAAGGGAGGGTGAGGGTGAGGGAGGGAGGAAGAGCAGGCGATCAGGTCATCTTCCTCCAGAGCATCCAGGGAGTCACTGGAGATGCTGGTCATGAAACGAGAATCAGTACGACACGAGTCTGACGCCTCCTCTGATACGGACCGGTGCTCTTCTGTCATAGCTCCCCGAACCTCCCCTCCTCCTCTCACCTCCTCTCCTTTCCTCTCCCCTCCTCCTCTCTCCTCCTCTCCTTTCCTCTCCCCTCCTCCTCTCTCCTCCTCTCCTTTCCTCTCCCCTCCTCCTCTCTCCACCTCTCCTTTCCTCTCCCCTCCTCCTCTCTCCTCCTCTCCTTTCCTCTCTTTTCCTTCTCTTTCCTTCTTTGTGCTCTCGTCCTCTCTTTCTCTGTCGTCTTCCTGCATTGCTCCGTTCTCTGCTCCTCGTTGTTTCCCAGAGTTCACCTCTCCTCCTGCTTCAGTGTCTTTCTCTCTCTGGTCCCCAACTCCCCCCACCTTCTCCTCAATTCTCTCCTTCTTTTTGTTTTTTCTCAGTGGAGACATAGTTCCGTATTTCATATTTTTCTCTTGTTCTCCTTCTCCCTTCTCATTCTTTTTCCTGTCCTCTCTCTCCTTCCTCTCTTTCCTCTCCTCTTTCCTCTCCTCCATAATCCGGCGTAGACCGACGGGGTCTGATGTGGTTCGCTTGTTGTTATGGGATACAAGGGAGATGAGAGTGTCCATATCCAAGTCGGAGGAATCGTCCGAGTCACTGCCACCCCGCGACACATAACCTATAGACACACACACACCACGACAACATGAAACCTGGAACACATAACCTATAGACACACACACACCACGACAACATGAAACCTGGAACACATAACCTATAGACACACACACACCACGACAACATGAAACCTGGAACACATAACCTATAGACACACACACACCATGACAACATAAAACCTGGAACACATAACCTGTAGACACACATACACCATGACAACATGAAACCTGGAACACATAACCTATAGACACACACACAGCATGACAACATGAAACCTGGAACACATAACCTGTAGACACACACACAGCATGACAACATGAAACCTGGAACACATAACCTATAGACACACACACACCACGACAACATGAAACCTGGAACACATAACCTATAGACACACACCATGACAACATGAAACCTGGAACACATAACCTGTAGACACACATACACCATGACAACATGAAACCTGGAACACATAACCTATAGACACACACCATGACAACATGAAACCTGGAACACATAACCTATAGACACACACACACCATGACAACATAAAACCTGGAACACATAACCTGTAGACACACATACACCATGACAACATGAAACCTGGAACACATAACCTATAGACACACACCATGACAACATGAAACCTGGAACACATAACCTATAGACACACACCATGACAACATGAAACCTGGAACACATAACCTATAGACACACACACACCATGACAACATAAAACCAGGAACACATAACCTGTAGACACACATACACCATGACAACATGAAACCTGAAACACATAACCTATAGACACACACCATGACAACATGAAACCTGGAACACATAACCTATAGACACACACACACCATGACAACATGAAACCTGGAACACATAACCTATAGACACACACCATGACAACATGAAACCTGGAACACATAACCTATAGACACACACACACCATGACAACATGAAACCTGGAACACATAACCTATAGACACACCATGACAACATGAAACCTGGAACACATAACCTATAGACACACACCATGACAACATGAAACCTGGAACACATAACCTGTAGACACACACACACCATGACAACATAAAACCAGGAACACATAACCTGTAGACACACATACACCATGACAACATGAAACCTGGAACACATAACCTATAGACACACACACACCATGACAACATGAAACCTGGAACACATAACCTATAGACACACACCATGACAACATGAAACCTGGAACACATAACCTATAGACACACACACACACCATGACAACATGAAACCTGGAACACATAACCTATAGACACACACACACCATGACAACATAAAACCAGGAACACATAACCTATAGACACACACACACCATGACAACATGAAACCTGGAACACATAACCTATAGACACACACCATGACAACATGAAACCTGGAACACATAACCTATAGACACACACACACCATGACAACATGAAACCTGGAACACATAACCTATAGACACACACCATGACAACATGAAACCTGGAACACATAACCTATAGACACACACACACCATGACAACATGAAACCTGGAACACATAACCTATAGACACACACCATGACAACATGAAACCTGGAACACATAACCTATAGACACACACACACACCATGACAACATGAAACCTGGAACACATAACCTATAGACACACACCATGACAACATGAAACCTGGAACACATAACCTATAGACACACACCATGACAACATGAAACCTGGAACACATAACCTATAGACACACACACACCATGACAACATGAAACCTGGAACACATAACCTGTAGACACACATACACCATGACAACATGAAACCTGGAACACATAACCTATAGACACACACCATGACAACATGAAACCTGGAACACATAACCTATAGACACACACCATGACAACATGAAACCTGGAACACATAACCTATAGACACACACCATGACAACATGAAACCTGGAACACATAACCTATAGACACACACACACCATGACAACATGAAACCTGGAACACATAACCTATAGACACACACCATGACAACATGAAACCTGGAACACATAACCTATAGACACACACACACACCATGACAACATGAAACCTGGAACACATAACCTATAGACACACACCATGACAACATGAAACCTGGAACACATAACCTATAGACACACACCATGACAACATGAAACCTGGAACACATAACCTATAGACACACACACACCATGACAACATGAAACCTGGAACACATAACCTATAGACACACACCATGACAACATGAAACCTGGAACACATAACCTATAGACACACACCATGACAACATGAAACCTGGAACACATAACCTGTAGACACACACACACCATGACAACATAAAACCAGGAACACATAACCTGTAGACACACATACACCATGACAACATGAAACCTGGAACACATAACCTATAGACACACACCATGACAACATGAAACCTGGAACACATAACCTATAGACACACACACACCATGACAACATGAAACCTGGAACACATAACCTATAGACACACACCAGGACAACATGAAACCTGGAACACATAACCTATAGACACACACACACACCATGACAACATGAAACCTGGAACACATAACCTATAGACACACACACACCATGACAACATAAAACCAGGAACACATAACCTGTAGACACACATACACCATGACAACATGAAACCTGGAACACATAACCTATAGACACACACCATGACAACATGAAACCTGGAACACATAACCTATAGACACACACACACCATGACAACATGAAACCTGGAACACATAACCTATAGACACACACCATGACAACATGAAACCTGGAACACATAACCTATAGACACACACACACCATGACAACATGAAACCTGGAACACATAACCTATAGACACACACCATGACAACATGAAACCTGGAACACATAACCTATAGACACACACCATGACAACATGAAACCTGGAACACATAACCTGTAGACACACACACACCATGACAACATAAAACCAGGAACACATAACCTGTAGACACACATACACCATGACAACATGAAACCTGGAACACATAACCTATAGACACACGCCATGACAACATGAAACCTGGAACACATAACCTATAGACACACACACACCATGACAACATGAAACCTGGAACACATAACCTATAGACACACACCATGACAACATGAAACCTGGAACACATAACCTATAGACACACACACACACCATGACAACATGAAACCTGGAACACATAACCTATAGACACACACACACCATGACAACATGAAACCTGGAACACATAACCTATAGACACACACCATGACAACATGAAACCTGGAACACATAACCTATAGACACACACACACACCATGACAACATGAAACCTGGAACACATAACCTATAGACACACACACACCAAGACAACATAAAACCAGGAACACATAACCTATAGACACACACACACCATGACAACATGAAACCTGGAACACATAACCTATAGACACACACCATGACAACATGAAACCTGGAACACATAACCTATAGACACACACCATGACAACATGAAACCTGGAACACATAACCTATAGACACACACCATGACAACATGAAACCTGGAACACATAACCTGTAGACACACACACACCATGACAACATAAAACCAGGAACACATAACCTGTAGACACACATACACCATGACAACATGAAACCTGGAACACATAACCTATAGACACACACCATGACAACATGAAACCTGGAACACATAACCTATAGACACACACCATGACAACATGAAACCTGGAACACATAACCTATAGACACACACACACCATGACAACATGAAACCTGGAACACATAACCTATAGACACACACCATGACAACATGAAACCTGGAACACATAACCTATAGACACACACCATGACAACATGAAACCTGGAACACATAACCTGTAGACACACACACACCATGACAACATAAAACCAGGAACACATAACCTGTAGACACACATACACCATGACAACATGAAACCTGGAACACATAACCTATAGACACACACCATGACAACATGAAACCTGGAACACATAACCTATAGACACACACACACCATGACAACATGAAACCTGGAACACATAACCTATAGACACACACCATGACAACATGAAACCTGGAACACATAACCTATAGACACACACACACACCATGACAACATGAAACCTGGAACACATAACCTATAGACACACACACACCATGACAACATAAAACCAGGAACACATAACCTGTAGACACACATACACCATGACAACATGAAACCTGGAACACATAACCTATAGACACACACCATGACAACATGAAACCTGGAACACATAACCTATAGACACACACACACCATGACAACATGAAACCTGGAACACATAACCTATAGACACACACCATGACAACATGAAACCTGGAACACATAACCTATAGACACACACACACCATGACAACATGAAACCTGGAACACATAACCTATAGACACACACCATGACAACATGAAACCTGGAACACATAACCTATAGACACACACCATGACAACATGAAACCTGGAACACATAACCTGTAGACACACACACACCATGACAACATAAAACCAGGAACACATAACCTGTAGACACACATACACCATGACAACATGAAACCTGGAACACATAACCTATAGACACACACCATGACAACATGAAACCTGGAACACATAACCTATAGACACACACACACCATGACAACATGAAACCTGGAACACATAACCTATAGACACACACCATGACAACATGAAACCTGGAACACATAACCTATAGACACACACACACCATGACAACATGAAACCTGGAACACATAACCTATAGACACACACCATGACAACATGAAACCTGGAACACATAACATCATGAAAAAACACTTCCAAAACTTAATTTTCATGATAGGTTTACTTATCTATCAGCTTACAGTATATAATGCACTATTTGACACATATACAACCTAGTTCTACTGTCTAACACACAGATACAACCTAGTTCTACTGTCTGACACAGATACAACCTAGTTCTACTGTCTAACACACAGATACAACCTAGTTCTACTGTCTAACACACAGACACAACCTAGTTCTACTGTCTGACACACAGATACAACCTAGTTCTACTGTCTGACACACAGATACCACCTAGTTCTACTGTCTAACACAAAGACACAACCTAGTTCTACTGTCTGACACAGATACAACCTAGTTCTACTGTCTGACACACAGATACAACCTAGTTTGCGGTGCTGCTTTGTGTGTGTGTGTGTGTGTGTGTGTGTGTGTGTGTGTGTGTGTGTGTGTGTGGTAGCATACCCTCCTCGGCAGACACGCGGTGCTGCTTGGTGTGTGTGTGTGTGTGTGTGTGTGTGTGTGTGTGTGTGTGTGTAGCATACCCTCCTCGGCAGACACGCGGTGCTGCTTGCCGTCCTGTGTCCAGGGGAAGATAATGAGGCTGGGGTCCACTAGGGCACGACAGTACCCTGCCACCAGACAGGACAGTTCCTTAGCTGCTATTGACTCCAACAACAGGGTGATCGGCTGGGGAGAGGAGGAGAGGAACAAGGAAGAGGAGAGGAGGAGGAGAGGAGAGAGGGATGAGGAGAGAGGGAGGAGGAGAGGGGGAGGGGAGCAGAGGAGAGCAGGTGAGGGGAGAGAAGACGAGGCTTCAGTGATAAAAACACGTCTTTCAGTAGAAAAAAACTAGCTTTTGGGGAAATTGGCTTTGTAGCGTGTGTCTGTGTCTGTGTGTGTGTCTGCTAGTCCGTGCATGCATGTCTGTGTGTGTGTGTGTGTGTGTGTGTGTGTGTGTGTGTGTGTGTGTGTGTGTGTGTGTGTGTGTGTGTGTGTGTGTGTGTGTGCGTGTGCGCACGCGTGTGTCTGTGTGTGCGTGTGTGTCTGTGTGTGTGTGTCTGCTAGTCCGTGCATGTCTGTGTTTGTGTATCATACCTTGATGTCCTGTAGATATATCTTGACCAGACTGACGCGGTCAGACTCTGGTAGCAGCTCTATGCGTGTGATACTGCTGAACTCTGTGAGGGTGGTCATGATGCTCAGTTTGTGGTTCACCACCTGACTGATACCGTACCGCGACCCCACCAAAAGAGTCACCATCGACTCTCTGTCCTGGAGCTATGGAGAGAAAGAGAGAGAGAGAGAGAGAGAGAGAGAGAGAGAGAGAGAGAGAGAGAGAGAGAGAGAGAAGAGAGAGAATTAAGTTCTCATAGACAGTTGAGGTCAGTTGAGCGTTTTTCTCACCTAGATCTGTGGATAAGGGAGGTGCATCATGGGAGTACTGAAGATCCAGGTTCTGTGGCCACCTAATTCCCGCCCCTACAACCAGCACTTCCCAACTCAAGGTGTAACTTTGGCCTGAAAACATGGCACTCCCTGGCCACACCACCAGGGGGTGCCAGAATATAATAATTAATAGCTCTGTCATCCCCACTGAAACCCATCATATCCTGTCAGTAGACAGAGATGAATAGAGAGAGAGAGAGAGAGACACCATGACAGGATACGTTGATAGAGATAAATATCAATAGAGATGAATACATCATGCAAGCACTGACAAAGAGAAATAGAGAGATAATATAATCCTTCACAGTGATGCTGAGGGACTACCATCATGATACGGACAGAGATAACTAGAGATAGATAGAGCTCATCTCTCTTCTACCATCATGATATAGACAGAGATAACTAGAGATAGATAGAGCTCATCTCTCTTCTACCATCATGATATAGACAGAGATAACTAGAGATAGATAGAGCTCATCTCTCTTCTACCATCATGATATAGACAGAGATAACTAGAGATAGATAGAGCTCATCTCTCTTCTACCATCATGATATAGACAGAGATAACTAGAGATAGATAGAGCTCATCTCTCTTCTACCATCATGATATAGACAGAGATAACTAGAGATAGATAGAGCTCATCTCTTTTCTACCATCATGATATAGACAGAGATAACTAGAGATAGATAGAGCTCATCTCTCTTCTACCATCATAATATAGACAGAGATAACTACACAGAGATAATCTCTCCACTACCATCATGGTAGAGATACAGAGATAACTAGATAGAGCTCATCTCTCTCCTACCATAATGGCATAGATACAGAGATAACTAGATAGAGGTAATCTCTCTCCTACCATCATGGTAGAGATACAGAGATAACTAGATAGAGGTAATCTCTCTCCTACCATCATGGTAGAGATACAGAGATAACTAGATAGAGGTAATCTCTCTCCTACGATCATGGTAGAGATACAGAGATAACTAGATAGAGGTAACCTCTCCACTCCCATCATGGTAGAGATACAGAGATAACTAGATAGAGGTAACCTCTCCACTACCATCATGGTAGAGATACAGAGATAACTAGATAGGGGTAATCTCTCTCCTACCATCATGGTAACGATACAGAGATAACTAGATAGAGGTAATCTCTCTCCTACCATCATGGTAAAGATACAGAGATAACTAGACAGAGGTAATCTCTCTCCTACCATCATGGTAGAGATACAGAGATAACTAGAGATAGATGGAACTCATCTCTCTTCTACCATCATGGTAGAGATACAGAGATAACTAGATAGAGCTCATCTCTCTCCTACCATAATGGCATAGATACAGAGATAACTAGATAGAGGTAATCTCTCTCCTACCATCATGGTAGAGATACAGAGATAACTAGATAGAGGTAATCTCTCTCCTACCATCATGGTAGAGATACAGAGATAACTAGATAGAGGTAATCTCTCTCCTACGATCATGGTAGAGATACAGAGATAACTAGATAGAGGTAACCTCTCCACTCCCATCATGGTAGAGATACAGAGATAACTAGATAGAGGTAACCTCTCCACTACCATCATGGTAGAGATACAGAGATAACTAGATAGGGGTAATCTCTCTCCTACCATCATGGTAACGATACAGAGATAACTAGATAGAGGTAATCTCTCTCCTACCATCATGGTAAAGATACAGAGATAACTAGACAGAGGTAATCTCTCTCCTACCATCATGGTAGAGATACAGAGATAACTAGAGATAGATGGAACTCATCTCTCTTCTACCATCATGGTAGAGATACAGAGATAACTAGATAGAGGTAATCTCTCTACTACCATCATGGTGGCGCTGAAGGACTTCCCGCCAAAGGACTTGAGGTCACACAGCTCCTCCAGGTAGTTAATCTTCGCCTGATTGGCCGACAGGACCTTTTGCTTTGGCTCCTGTGATTGGCTCTTCTTCATGTGATAGCCAATGGCCTTTCTCAGATCCTTTTCCCTCATGTTCCTCAGGAGGGTTGAAGAGATAAAGTTCTCAATGCCCCAACTCTTCCTGTAGAGAAGATAGAGGGAATATGATCAGCTGAACTGTTCTGTTCTAATAGAGGGAATATGATCAGCTGTAATGTTCTGCTCTAATAGAGGGACTATGATCAGCTGTAATGTTCTGCTCTAATAGAGGGACTATGATCAGCTGAACTGTTCTGTTCTAATAGAGGGAATATGATCAGCTGAACTGTTCTGTTCTAATAGAGGGAATATTGTCAGCTGTAATGTTCTGTTCTGTCCTAATAGAGGGACTATGATCAGCTGAACTGTTCTGTTCTAATAGAGGGAATATGATCAGCTGTAATGTTCTGCTCTAATAGAGGGACTATGATCAGCTGTAATGTTCTGCTCTAATAGAGGGAATATGATCAGCTGAACTGTTCTGTTCTAATAGAGGGAATATGATCAGCTGTAATGTTCTGCTCTAATAGAGGGAATATTGTCAGCTGTAATGTTCTGTTCTGTTCTAATAGAGGGACTATGATCAGCTGTAATGTTCTGCTCTAATAGAGGGACTATGATCAGCTGTTCTAATAGAGGGACTATGATCAGCTGTAATGTTCTGCTCTAATAGAGGGACTATGATCAGCTGTTCTAATAGAGGGACTATGATCAGCTGTAATGTTCTGTTCTAATAGAGGGACTATGATCAGCTGTAATGTTCTGTTCTAATAGAGGGAATATGATCAGCTGTTCTGTTCTGTTCTAATAGAGGGAATATGATCAGCTGTTCTGTTCTAATAGAGGGAATATGATCAGCTGTTCTGTTCTGTTCTGTTCTAATAGAGGGAATATGATCAGCTGTAATGTTCTGTTCTAATAGAGGGAATATGATCAGCTGTAATGTTCTGTTCTGTTCTAATAGAGGGAATATGATCAGCTGTAATGTTCTGTTCTGTTGTAATAGAGGGAATATGATCAGCTGTAATGTTCTGTTCTAATAGAGGGACTATGATCAGCTGAACTGTTCTGTTCTAATAGAGGGAATATGATCAGCTGTAATGTTCTGTTCTAATAGAGGGAATATGATCAGCTGTAATGTTCTGTTCTGTTCTAATAGAGGGAATATGATCAGCTGTAATGTTCTGTTCTAATAGACGGAATATGATCAGCTGAACTGTTCTGTTCTAATAGAGGGAATATGATCAGCTGTAATGTTCTGTTCTAATAGAGGGA
This sequence comes from Oncorhynchus nerka, assembly GCF_034236695.1. Taxonomy (NCBI): domain Eukaryota; kingdom Metazoa; phylum Chordata; class Actinopteri; order Salmoniformes; family Salmonidae; genus Oncorhynchus; species Oncorhynchus nerka. Next base: position 7,833,204 of record NC_088413.1, on the reverse strand, counting down.
ATATGATCAGCTGAACTGTTCTGTTCTAATAGAGGGAATATGATCAGCTGTTCTGTTCTGTTCTAATAGAGGGAATATGATCAGCTGAACTGTTCTGTTCTAATAGAGGGAATATGATCAGCTGTTCTGTTCTAATAGAGGGAATATGATCAGCTGTAATGTTCTAATAGAGGGAATATGATCAGCTGTAATGTTCTGTTCTAATAGAGGGAATATGATCAGCTGTAATGTTCTGTTCTAATAGAGGGAATATGATCAGCTGTTCTGTTCTGTTCTAATAGAGGGAATATGATCAGCTGTAATGTTCTATTCTGTTCTAATAGTGGGAATATGATCAGCTGTAATGTTCTGCTCTAATAGAGGGAATATGATCAGCTGTAATGTTCTATTCTGCTCTAATAGAGGGAATATGATCAGCTGAAATGTTCTATTCTGTTCTAATAGAGGGACTATGATCAGCTGTTCTGCTCTAATAGAGGGAATATGATCAGCTGTAATGTTATGTTCTGTTCTAATAGAGGGAATATGATCAGCTGTTCTGCTCTAATAGAGGGACTATGGTCAGCTGTTCTGGTCTAATAGAGGGAATATGATCAGCTGTAATGTTCTGCTCTAATAGAGGGAATATGATCAGCTGTAATGTTCTGCTCTAATAGAGGGAATATGATCAGCTGTAATGTTCTGCTCTAATAGAGGGAATATGATCAGCTGTAATGTTCTGCTCTAATAGAGGGAATATGATCAGCTGTAATGTTCTGCTCTAATAGAGGGAATATGATCAGCTGTAATGTTCTGTTCTAATAGAGGGACTATGATCAGCTGTTCTGCTCTAATAGAGGGAATATGATCAGCTGTTCTGCTCTAATAGAGGGACTATGATCAGCTGTTCTGCTGTAATAGAGGGAATATGATCAGCTGTAATGTTCTGCTCTAATAGAGGGACTATGACCAGCTGTTCTGCTCTAATAGAGGGAATATGATCAGCTGTAATGTTCTGTTCTAATAGAGGGACTATGATCAGCTGTAATGTTCTGCTCTAATAGAGGGAATATGATCAGCTGTAATGTTCTGCTCTAATAGAGGGACTATGATCAGCTATTCTGCTCTAATAGAGGGACTATGATCAGCTGTTCTGCTCTAATAGAGGGAATATGATCAGCTGTTCTGCTCTAATAGAGGGATTATGATCAGCTGTTCTGTTCTAATAGAGGGAATATGATCAGCTGTTCTGCTCTAATAGAGGGAATATGATCTCTAATAGAGGGAATATGATCAGCTGTTCTGTTCTAATAGAGGGAATATGATCAGCTGTTCTGCTCTAATAGAGGGAATATGATCAGCTGTTCTGTTCTAATAGAGGGAATATGATCAGCTGTTCTGCTCTAATAGAGGGAATATGATCAGCTGTTCTGTTCTAATAGAGGGACTATGATCAGCTGTTCTGCTCTAATAGAGGGAACATGATCAGCTGTTCTGTTCTAATAGAGGGACTATGATCAGCTGTAATGTTCTGTTCTAATAGAGGGACTATGATCAGCTGTAATGTTCTGTTCTAATAGAGGGAATATGATCAGCTGTTCTGTTCTAATAGAGGGACTATGATCAGCTGTAATGTTCTGTTCTAATAGAGGGAATATGATCAGCTGTTCTGCTCTAATAGAGGGACTATGATCAGCTGTTCTGTTCTAATAGAGGGACTATGATCAGCTGTAATGTTCTGCTCTAATAGAGGGAATATGATCAGCTATTCTGCTCTAATAGAGGGACTATGATCAGCTGTTCTGTTCTAATAGAGGGACATAATCAGCTGTTCTGCTCTAATAGAGGGAATATGATCAGCTGCTCTAATAGAGGGAATATGATCAGCTGTAATGTTCTGCTCTAATAGAGGGAATATGATCAGCTGTAATGTTCTGCTCTAATAGAGGGAATATGATCAGCTGTAATGTTCTGCTCTAATAGAGGGAATATGATCAGCTGTAATGTTCTGTTCTAATAGAGGGACTATGATCAGCTGTTCTGCTCTAATAGAGGGAATATGATCAGCTGTTCTGCTCTAATAGAGGGACTATGATCAGCTGTTCTGCTGTAATAGAGGGAATATGATCAGCTGTAATGTTCTGCTCTAATAGAGGGACTATGACCAGCTGTTCTGCTCTAATAGAGGGAATATGATCAGCTGTTCTGTTCTAATAGAGGGACTATGATCAGCTGTAATGTTCTGCTCTAATAGAGGGAATATGATCAGCTGTAATGTTCTGCTCTAATAGAGGGACTATGATCAGCTATTCTGCTCTAATAGAGGGACTATGATCAGCTGTTCTGCTCTAATAGAGGGAATATGATCAGCTGTTCTGCTCTAATAGAGGGATTATGATCAGCTGTTCTGTTCTAATAGAGGGAATATGATCAGCTGTTCTGCTCTAATAGAGGGAATATGATCAGCTGTTCTGCTCTAATAGAGGGAATATGATCAGCTGTTCTGTTCTAATAGAGGGAATATGATCAGCTGTTCTGCTCTAATAGAGGGAATATGATCAGCTGTTCTGTTCTAATAGAGGGACAGCTGTATGATCAGCTGTTCTGTCTAATAGAGGAACATGATCAGCTGTTCTGTTCTAATAGAGGGACTATGATCAGCTGTAATGTTCTGTTCTAATAGAGGGACTATGATCAGCTGTAATGTTCTGTTCTAATAGAGGGAATATGATCAGCTGTTCTGTTCTAATAGAGGGACTATGATCAGCTGTAATGTTCTGTTCTAATAGAGGGAATATGATCAGCTGTAATGTTCTGTTCTGTTCTAATAGAGGGAATATGATCAGCTGTAATGTTCTGCTCCAATAGAGGGACTATGATCAGCTGTTCTGCTCTAATAGAGGGAATATGATCAGCTGTAATGTTCTGTTCTAATAGAGGGAATATGATCAGCTGTTCTGCTCTAATAGAGGGAATATGATCAGCTGTTCTGCTCTAATAGAGGGAATATGATCAGCTGTAATGTTCTGCTCTAATAGAGGGAATATGATCAGCTGTTCTGCTCTAATAGAGGGAATATGATCAGCTGTTCTGTTCTAATAGAGGGACTATGATCAGCTGTTCTGCTCTAATAGAGGGACTATGATCAGTTGTTCTGCTCTAATAGAGGGAATATGATCAGCTGTTCTGCTCTAATAGAGGGAATATGATCAGCTGTAATGTTCTGCTCTAATAGAGGGAATATGATCAGCTGTTCTGCTCTAATAGAGGGACTATGATCAGCTGTTCTGTTCTAATAGAGGGAATATGATCAGCTGTTCTGCTCTAATAGAGGGAATATGATCAGCTGTTCTGCTCTAATAGAGGGAATATGATCAGCTGTTCTGCTCTAATAGAGGGAATATGATCAGCTGTAATGTTCTGCTCTAATAGAGGGAATATGATCAGCTGTTCTGCTCTAATAGAGGGAATATGATCAGCTGTTCTGTTCTAATAGAGGGACTATGATCAGCTGTTCTGCTCTAATAGAGGGACTATGATCAGCTGTTCTGCTCTAATAGAGGGACTATGATCAGCTGTTCTGCTCTAATAGAGGAAATATGATCAGCTGTTCTGTTCTAATAGAGGGAATATGATCAGCTGTAATGTTCTGTTCTAATAGAGGGAATATGATCAGCTGTAATGTTCTGTTCTGTTCTAATAGAGGGAATATGATCAGCTGTAATGTTCTGTTCTGTTCTAATAGAGGGACTATGATCAGCTGTTCTGTTCTGCTCTAATAGAGGGACTATGATCAGCTGTTCTGTTCTAATAGAGGGACTATGATCAGCTGTTCTGCTCTAATAGAGGGACTATGATCAGCTGAACTGTTCTGCTCTAATAGAGGGAATATGATCAGCTGAACTGTTCTGCTCTAATAGGGGGAATATGATCAGCTGTAATGCTCTGTTCTAATAGAGGGAATATGATCAGCTGAACTGTTCTGTTCTAATAGAGGGAATATGATCAGCTGTTCTGTTCTAATAGAGGGACTATGATCAGCTGTTCTGCTCTAATAGAGGGACTATGATCAGCTGAACTGTTCTGCTCTAATAGAGGGAATATGATCAGCTGAACTGTTCTGCTCTAATAGAGGGAATATGATCAGCTGTAATGTTCTGTTCTAATAGAGGGAATATGATCAGCTGAACTGTTCTGTTCTAATAGAGGGAATATGATCAGCTGAACTGTTCTGTTCTAATAGAGGGAATATGATCAGCTGCTCTAATAGATGGAATATGATCAGCTGTTCTGTTCTAATAGAGGGAATATGATCAGCTGTTCTGTTCTAATAGAGGGAATATGATCAGCTGTTCTGATCTAATAGAGGGAATATGATCAGCTGTAAGGTTCTGTTCTAATAGAGGGAATATGATCAGCTGTTCTGCTCTAATAGAGGGAATATGATCAGCTGTTCTGTTCTGTTCTAATAGAGGGAATATGATCAGCTGTAATGTTCTGTTCTAATAGAGGGAATATGATCAGCTGAACTGTTCTAATAGAGGGAATATGATCAGCTGTAATGTTCTGTTCTAATAGAGGGACTATGATCAGCTGTAATGTTCTGCTCTAATAGAGGGAATATGATCAGCTGTTCTGCTCTAATAGAGGGAATATGATCAGCTGTTCTGTTCTAATAGAGGGAATATGATCAGCTGTAATGTTCTGTTCTAATAGAGGGAATATGATCAGCTGAACTGTTCTAATAGAGGGAATATGATCAGCTGAACTGTTCTGCTCTAATAGAGGGACTATGATCAGCTGTAATGTTCTGTTCTAATAGAGGGAATATGATCAGCCGTTCTGTTCTAATAGAGGGAATATGATCAGCTGTAATGTTCTGTTCTAATAGAGGGACTATGATCAGCTGTAATGTTCTGTTCTAATAGAGGGACTATGATCAGCTGTTCTGTTCTAATAGAGGGAATATGATCAGCTGTTCTGTTCTAATAGAGGGAATATGATCAGCTGTTCTGTTCTAATAGAGGGACTATGATCAGCTGTAATGTTCTGTTCTAATAGAGGGAATATGATCAGCTGTTCTGTTCTGTTCTAATAGAGGGAATATGATCAGCTGTTCTGTTCTAATAGAGGGACTATGATCAGCTGTAATGTTCTGCTCTAATAGAGGGACTATGATCAGCTGTTCTGTTCTGTTCTAATAGAGGGAATATGATCAGCTGTTCTGTTCTGTTCTAATAGAGGGACTATGATCAGCTGTAATGTTCTGCTCTAATAGAGGGAATATGATCAGCTGTTCTGTTCTAATAGAAGGACTATGATCAGCTGTTCTGTTCTGTTCTAATAGAGGGACTATGATCAGCTGTAATGTTCTGTTCTAATAGAGGGAATATGATCAGCTGTTCTGTTCTAATAGAAGGACTATGATCAGCTGTTCTGTTCTGTTCTAATAGAGGGACTATGATCAGCTGTAATGTTCTGTTCTAATAGAGGGAATATGATCAGCTGTTCTGTTCTGTTCTAATAGAGGGACTATGATCAGCTGTAATGTTCTGCTCTAATAGAGGGAATATGATCAGCTGTTCTGTTCTAATAGAGGGAATATGATCAGCTGTTCTGTTCTGTTCTAATAGAGGGACTATGATCAGCTGTAATGTTCTGTTCTAATAGAGGGAATATGATCAGCTGTAATGTTCTGTTCTAATAGAGGGAATATGATCAGCTGTTCTGTTCTAATAGAGGAATATGATCAGCTGTAATGTTCTGCTCTAATTGAGGGAATATGATCAGCTGTTCTGCTCTAATAGAGGGAATATGATCAGCTGTAATGTTCTGCTCTAATAGAGGGACTATGATCAGCTGTTCTGCTCTAATAGAGGGAATATGATCAGCTGTTTTGTTCTAATAGAGGGACTATGATCAGCTGTTCTGTTCTAATAGAGGGACTATGATCAGCTGTTCTGTTCTAATAGAGGGAATATGATCAGCTGTTCTGCTCTAATAGAGGGAATATGATCAGCTGTTCTGCTCTAATAGAGGGAATATGATCAGCTGTTCTGTTCTAATAGAGGGAATATGATCAGCTGTTCTGCTCTAATAGAGGGACTATGATCAGCTGTTCTGCTCTAATAGAGGGACTATGATCAGCTGTTCTGCTCTAATAGAGGGACTATGATCAGCTGTTCTGCTCTAATAGAGGGAATATGATCAGCTGTTCTGCTCTAATAGAGGGAATATGATCAGCTGTAATGTTATGTTCTAATAGAGGGAATATGATCAGCTGTAATGTTCTGCTCTAATAGAGGGAATATTATCAGCTGTTCTGTTCTAATAGAGGGAATATGATCAGCTGTAATGTTCTGTTCTAATAGAGGGACTATGATCAGCTGTAATGTTCTGCTCTAATAGAGGGACTATGATCAGCTGTTCTGTTCTAATAGAGGGACTATGATCAGCTGTAATGTTCTGTTCTAATAGAGGGAATATGTTCAGCTGTTCTGTTCTAATAGAGGGAATATGATCAGCTGAACTGTTCTGTTCTAATAGAGGGAATATGATCAGCTGTAATGTTCTGTTCTAATAGAGGGACTATGATCAGCTGTTCTGCTCTAATAGAGGGAATATGATCAGCTGTAATGTTCTGTTCTGTTCTAATAGAGGGAATATGATCAGCTGTAATGTTCTGTTCTGCTCTAATAGAGGGAATATGATCAGCTGTAATGTTCTGTTCTGCTCTAATAGAGGGAATATGATCAGCTGTTCTGCTCTAATAGAGGGACTATGATCAGCTGTTCTGTTCTAATAGAGGGAATATGATCAGCTGTTCTGCTCTAATAGAGGGAATATGATCAGCTGTTCTGCTCTAATAGAGGGAATATGATCAGCTGTAATGTTCTGTTCTAATAGAGGGAATATGATCAGCTGTTCTGCTCTAATAGAGGGAATATGATCAGCTGTAATGTTCTGCTCTAATAGAGGGACTATGATCAGCTGTTCTGCTCTAATAGAGGGACTACGATCAGCTGTTCTGCTCTAATAGAGGTACTATGATCAGCTGTTCTGCTCTAATAGAGGGAATATGATCAGCTGTTCTGCTCTAATAGAGGGACTATGATCAGCTGCTCTAATAGAGGGACTATGATCAGCTGTTCTGCTCTAATAGAGGGACTATGATCAGCTGTTCTGCTCTAATAGAGGGAATATGATCAGCTGCTCTAATAGAGGGACTATGATCAGCTGTAATGTTCTGCTCTAATAGAGGGACTATGATCAGCTGTAATGTTCTGCTCTAATAGAGGGACTATGATCAGCTGTAATGTTCTGCTCTAATAGAGGGAATATGATCAGCTGTAATGTTCTGCTCTAATAGAGGGACTATGATCAGCTGTTCTAATAGAGGGACTATGATCAGCTGCTCTAATAGAGGGACTATGATCAGCTGCTCTAATAGAGGGACTATGATCAGCTGTAATGTTCTGTTCTAATAGAGGGAATATGATCAGCCGTTCTGTTCTAATAGAGGGAATATGATCAGCTGTAATGTTCTGTTCTAATAGAGGGACTATGATCAGCTGTAATGTTCTGTTCTAATAGAGGGACTATGATCAGCTGTTCTGTTCTAATAGAGGGAATATGATCAGCTGTTCTGTTCTAATAGAGGGAATATGATCAGCTGTTCTGTTCTAATAGAGGGACTATGATCAGCTGTAATGTTCTGTTCTAATAGAGGGAATATGATCAGCTGTTCTGTTCTGTTCTAATAGAGGGAATATGATCAGCTGTTCTGTTCTAATAGAGGGACTATGATCAGCTGTAATGTTCTGCTCTAATAGAGGGACTATGATCAGCTGTTCTGTTCTGTTCTAATAGAGGGAATATGATCAGCTGTTCTGTTCTGTTCTAATAGAGGGACTATGATCAGCTGTAATGTTCTGCTCTAATAGAGGGAATATGATCAGCTGTTCTGTTCTAATAGAAGGACTATGATCAGCTGTTCTGTTCTGTTCTAATAGAGGGACTATGATCAGCTGTAATGTTCTGTTCTAATAGAGGGAATATGATCAGCTGTTCTGTTCTAATAGAAGGACTATGATCAGCTGTTCTGTTCTGTTCTAATAGAGGGACTATGATCAGCTGTAATGTTCTGTTCTAATAGAGGGAATATGATCAGCTGTTCTGTTCTGTTCTAATAGAGGGACTATGATCAGCTGTAATGTTCTGCTCTAATAGAGGGAATATGATCAGCTGTTCTGTTCTAATAGAGGGAATATGATCAGCTGTTCTGTTCTGTTCTAATAGAGGGACTATGATCAGCAAGTAATGTTCTGTTCTAATAGAGGGAATATGATCAGCTGTAATGTTCTGTTCTAATAGAGGGAATATGATCAGCTGTTCTGTTCTAATAGAGGGAATATGATCAGCTGTAATGTTCTGCTCTAATTGAGGGAATATGATCAGCTGTTCTGCTCTAATAGAGGGAATATGATCAGCTGTAATGTTCTGCTCTAATAGAGGGACTATGATCAGCTGTTCTGCTCTAATAGAGGGAATATGATCAGCTGTTTTGTTCTAATAGAGGGACTATGATCAGCTGTTCTGTTCTAATAGAGGGACTATGATCAGCTGTTCTGTTCTAATAGAGGGAATATGATCAGCTGTTCTGCTCTAATAGAGGGAATATGATCAGCTGTTCTGCTCTAATAGAGGGAATATGATCAGCTGTTCTGTTCTAATAGAGGGAATATGATCAGCTGTTCTGCTCTAATAGAGGGACTATGATCAGCTGTTCTGCTCTAATAGAGGGAATATGATCAGCTGCTCTAATAGAGGGACTATGATCAGCTGTAATGTTCTGCTCTAATAGAGGGACTATGATCAGCTGTAATGTTCTGCTCTAATAGAGGGACTATGATCAGCTGTAATGTTCTGCTCTAATAGAGGGAATATGATCAGCTGTAATGTTCTGCTCTAATAGAGGGACTATGATCAGCTGTTCTAATAGAGGGACTATGATCAGCTGCTCTAATAGAGGGACTATGATCAGCTGCTCTAATAGAGGGACTATGATCAGCTGTAATGTTCTGTTCTAATAGAGGGAATATGATCAGCCGTTCTGTTCTAATAGAGGGAATATGATCAGCTGTAATGTTCTGTTCTAATAGAGGGACTATGATCAGCTGTAATGTTCTGTTCTAATAGAGGGACTATGATCAGCTGTTCTGTTCTAATAGAGGGAATATGATCAGCTGTTCTGTTCTAATAGAGGGAATATGATCAGCTGTTCTGTTCTAATAGAGGGAATATGATCAGCTGTTCTGTTCTAATAGAGGGACTATGATCAGCTGTAATGTTCTGTTCTAATAGAGGGAATATGATCAGCTGTTCTGTTCTGTTCTAATAGAGGGAATATGATCAGCTGTTCTGTTCTAATAGAGGGACTATGATCAGCTGTAATGTTCTGCTCTAATAGAGGGACTATGATCAGCTGTTCTGTTCTAATAGAGGGAATATGATCAGCTGTTCTGTTCTGTTCTAATAGAGGGACTATGATCAGCTGTAATGTTCTGCTCTAATAGAGGGAATATGATCAGCTGTTCTGTTCTAATAGAAGGACTATGATCAGCTGTTCTGTTCTGTTCTAATAGAGGGACTATGATCAGCTGTAATGTTCTGTTCTAATAGAGGGAATATGATCAGCTGTTCTGTTCTAATAGAAGGACTATGATCAGCTGTTCTGTTCTGTTCTAATAGAGGGACTATGATCAGCTGTAATGTTCTGTTCTAATAGAGGGAATATGATCAGCTGTTCTGTTCTGTTCTAATAGAGGGACTATGATCAGCTGTAATGTTCTGCTCTAATAGAGGGAATATGATCAGCTGTTCTGTTCTAATAGAGGGAATATGATCAGCTGTTCTGTTCTGTTCTAATAGAGGGACTATGATCAGCTGTAATGTTCTGTTCTAATAGAGGGAATATGATCAGCTGTAATGTTCTGTTCTAATAGAGGGAATATGATCAGCTGTTCTGTTCTAATAGAGGGAATATGATCAGCTGTAATGTTCTGCTCTAATTGAGGGAATATGATCAGCTGTTCTGCTCTAATAGAGGGAATATGATCAGCTGTAATGTTCTGCTCTAATAGAGGGACTATGATCAGCTGTTCTGCTCTAATAGAGGGAATATGATCAGCTGTTTTGTTCTAATAGAGGGACTATGATCAGCTGTTCTGTTCTAATAGAGGGACTATGATCAGCTGTTCTGTTCTAATAGAGGGAATATGATCAGCTGTTCTGCTCTAATAGAGGGAATATGATCAGCTGTTCTGCTCTAATAGAGGGAATATGATCAGCTGTTCTGTTCTAATAGAGGGAATATGATCAGCTGTTCTGCTCTAATAGAGGGACTATGATCAGCTGTTCTGCTCTAATAGAGGGAATATGATCAGCTGCTCTAATAGAGGGACTATGATCAGCTGTAATGTTCTGCTCTAATAGAGGGACTATGATCAGCTGTAATGTTCTGCTCTAATAGAGGGACTATGATCAGCTGTAATGTTCTGCTCTAATAGAGGGAATATGATCAGCTGTAATGTTCTGCTCTAATAGAGGGACTATGATCAGCTGTTCTAATAGAGGGACTATGATCAGCTGCTCTAATAGAGGGACTATGATCAGCTGCTCTAATAGAGGGACTATGATCAGCTGTAATGTTCTGTTCTAATAGAGGGAATATGATCAGCCGTTCTGTTCTAATAGAGGGAATATGATCAGCTGTAATGTTCTGTTCTAATAGAGGGACTATGATCAGCTGTAATGTTCTGTTCTAATAGAGGGACTATGATCAGCTGTTCTGTTCTAATAGAGGGAATATGATCAGCTGTTCTGTTCTAATAGAGGGAATATGATCAGCTGTTCTGTTCTAATAGAGGGACTATGATCAGCTGTAATGTTCTGTTCTAATAGAGGGAATATGATCAGCTGTTCTGTTCTGTTCTAATAGAGGGAATATGATCAGCTGTTCTGTTCTGTTCTAATAGAGGGACTATGATCAGCTGTAATGTTCTGCTCTAATAGAGGGAATATGATCAGCTGTTCTGTTCTAATAGAAGGACTATGATCAGCTGTTCTGTTCTGTTCTAATAGAGGGACTATGATCAGCTGTAATGTTCTGTTCTAATAGAGGGAATATGATCAGCTGTTCTGTTCTAATAGAAGGACTATGATCAGCTGTTCTGTTCTGTTCTAATAGAGGGACTATGATCAGCTGTAATGTTCTGTTCTAAATATAGGGAATATGATCAGCTGTTCTGTTCTGTTCTAATAGAGGGACTATGATCAGCTGTAATGTTCTGCTCTAATAGAGGGAATATGATCAGCTGTTCTGTTCTAATAGAGGGAATATGATCAGCTGTTCTGTTCTGTTCTAATAGAGGGACTATGATCAGCTGTAATGTTCTGTTCTAATAGAGGGAATATGATCAGCTGTAATGTTCTGTTCTAATAGAGGGAATATGATCAGCTGTTCTGTTCTAATAGAGGGAATATGATCAGCTGTAATGTTCTGCTCTAATTGAGGGAATATGATCAGCTGTTCTGCTCTAATAGAGGGAATATGATCAGCTGTAATGTTCTGCTCTAATAGAGGGACTATGATCAGCTGTTCTGCTCTAATAGAGGGAATATGATCAGCTGTTTTGTTCTAATAGAGGGACTATGATCAGCTGTTCTGTTCTAATAGAGGGACTATGATCAGCTGTTCTGTTCTAATAGAGGGAATATGATCAGCTGTTCTGCTCTAATAGAGGGAATATGATCAGCTGTTCTGCTCTAATAGAGGGAATATGATCAGCTGTTCTGTTCTAATAGAGGGAATATGATCAGCTGTTCTGCTCTAATAGAGGGACTATGATCAGCTGTTCTGCTCTAATAGAGGGACTATGATCAGCTGTTCTGCTCTAATAGAGGGACTATGATCAGCTGTTCTGCTCTAATAGAGGGACTATGATCAGCTGTTCTGCTCTAATAGAGGGAATATGATCAGCTGTTCTGCTCTAATAGAGGGAATATGATCAGCTGTAATGTTCTGTTCTAATAGAGGGAATATGATCAGCTGTAATGTTCTGCTCTAATAGAGGGAATATGATCAGCTGTTCTGTTCTAATAGAGGGAATATGATCAGCTGTAATGTTCTGTTCTAATAGAGGGACTATGATCAGCTGTAATGTTCTGCTCTAATAGAGGGACTATGATCAGCTGTTCTGTTCTAATAGAGGGACTATGATCAGCTGTAATGTTCTGTTCTAATAGAGGGAATATGTTCAGCTGTTCTGTTCTAATAGAGGGAATATGATCAGCTGAACTGTTCTGTTCTAATAGAGGGAATATGATCAGCTGTAATGTTCTGTTCTAATAGAGGGACTATGATCAGCTGTTCTGCTCTAATAGAGGGAATATGATCAGCTGTAATGTTCTGTTCTGTTCTAATAGAGGGAATATGATCAGCTGTAATGTTCTGTTCTGCTCTAATAGAGGGAATATGATCAGCTGTAATGTTCTGTTCTGCTCTAATAGAGGGAATATGATCAGCTGTTCTGCTCTAATAGAGGGACTATGATCAGCTGTTCTGCTCTAATAGAGGGAATATGATCAGCTGTAATGTTCTGTTCTAATAGAGGGAATATGATCAGCTGTTCTGCTCTAATAGAGGGAATATGATCAGCTGTAATGTTCTGCTCTAATAGAGGGACTATGATCAGCTGTTCTGCTCTAATAGAGGGACTACGATCAGCTGTTCTGCTCTAATAGAGGGACTATGATCAGCTGTTCTGCTCTAATAGAGGGAATATGATCAGCTGTTCTGCTCTAATAGAGGGACTATGATCAGCTGCTCTAATAGAGGGACTATGATCAGCTGTTCTGCTCTAATAGAGGGACTATGATCAGCTGTTCTGCTCTAATAGAGGGAATATGATCAGCTGCTCTAATAGAGGGACTATGATCAGCTGTAATGTTCTGCTCTAATAGAGGGACTATGATCAGCTGTAATGTTCTGCTCTAATAGAGGGACTATGATCAGCTGTAATGTTCTGCTCTAATAGAGGGAATATGATCAGCTGTAATGTTCTGCTCTAATAGAGGGACTATGATCAGCTGTTCTAATAGAGGGACTATGATCAGCTGCTCTAATAGAGGGACTATGATCAGCTGCTCTAATAGAGGGACTATGATCAGCTGCTCTAATAGAGGGACTATGATCAGCTGCTCTAATAGAGGGAATATGATCAGCTGTTCTAATAGGGGCACTATGATCAGCTGCTCTAATAGAGGGACTATGATCAGCTGCTCTAATTGAGGGAATATGATCAGCTGTTCTGCTCTAATAGAGGGACTATGATCAGCTGTTCTGTTCTAATAGAGGGACTATGATCAGCTGTTCTGTTCTAATAGAGGGACTATGATCAGCTGTTCTGCTCTAATAGAGGGAATATGATCAGCTGTAATGTTCTGCTCTAATAGAGGGACTATGATCAGCTGTTCTGCTCTAATAGAGGGAATATGATCAGCTGTTTTGTTCTAATAGAGGGACTATGATCAGCTGTTCTGTTCTAATAGAGGGACTATGATCAGCTGTTCTGTTCTAATAGAGGGAATATGATCAGCTGTTCTGCTCTAATAGAGGGAATATGATCAGCTGTTCTGCTCTAATAGAGGGAATATGATCAGCTGTTCTGTTCTAATAGAGGGAATATGATCAGCTGTTCTGCTCTAATAGAGGGACTATGATCAGCTGTTCTGCTCTAATAGAGGGACTATGATCAGCTGTTCTGCTCTAATAGAGTGACTATGATCAGCTGTTCTGCTCTAATAGAGGGACTATGATCAGCTGTTCTGCTCTAATAGAGGGACTATGATCAGCTGTTCTGCTCTAATAGAGGGAATATGATCAGCTGTTCTGTTCTAATAGAGGGACTATGATCAGCTGTAATGTTCTGCTCTAATAGAGGGACTATGATCAGCTGTTCTGTTCTGTTCTAATAGAGGGAATATGATCAGCTGTTCTGTTCTGTTCTAATAGAGGGACTATGATCAGCTGTAATGTTCTGCTCTAATAGAGGGAACATGATCAGCTGTTCTGTTCTAATAGAAGGACTATGATCAGCTGTTCTGTTCTGTTCTAATAGAGGGACTATGATCAGCTGTAATGTTCTGTTCTAATAGAGGGAATATGATCAGTTGTTCTGCTCTAATAGAGGGAATATGATCAGCTGTAATGTTCTGCTCTAATAGAGGGAATATGATCAGCTGTAATGTTCTGTTCTAATAGAGGGACTATGATCAGCTGTTCTGTTCTAATAGAGGGACTATGATCAGCTGTTCTGTTCTAATAGAGGGACTATGATCAGCTGTTCTGCTCTAATAGAGGGAATATGATCAGCTGTAATGTTCTGCTCTAATAGAGGGACTATGATCAGCTGTTCTGCTCTAATAGAGGGAATATGATCAGCTGTTCTGCTCTAATAGAGGGAATATGATCAGCTGTAATGTTCTGTTCTGCTCTAATAGAGGGAATATGATCAGCTGTTCTGCTCTAATAGAGGGACTATGATCAGCTGTTCTGTTCTAATAGAGGGAATATGATCAGCTGTTCTGCTCTAATAGAGGGAATATGATCAGCTGTTCTGCTCTAATAGAGGGAATATGATCAGCTGTAATGTTCTGTTCTAATAGAGGGAATATGATCAGCTGTTCTGCTCTAATAGAGGGAATATGATCAGCTGTAATGTTCTGCTCTAATAGAGGGACTATGATCAGCTGTTCTGCTCTAATAGAGGGACTACGATCAGCTGTTCTGCTCTAATAGAGGGACTATGATCAGCTGTTCTGCTCTAATAGAGGGAATATGATCAGCTGTTCTGCTCTAATAGAGGGACTATGATCAGCTGCTCTAATAGAGGGACTATGATCAGCTGTTCTGCTCTAATAGAGGGACTATGATCAGCTGTTCTGCTCTAATAGAGGGAATATGATCAGCTGCTCTAATAGAGGGACTATGATCAGCTGTAATGTTCTGCTCTAATAGAGGGACTATGATCAGCTGTAATGTTCTGCTCTAATAGAGGGACTATGATCAGCTGTAATGTTCTGCTCTAATAGAGGGACTATGATCAGCTGTAATGTTCTGCTCTAATAGAGGGACTATGATCAGCTGTAATGTTCTGCTCTAATAGAGGGAATATGATCAGCTGTAATGTTCTGCTCTAATAGAGGGAATATGATCAGCTGTAATGTTCTGCTCTAATAGAGGGAATATGATCAGCTGTAATGTTCTGCTCTAATAGAGGGACTATGATCAGCTGCTCTAATAGAGGGACTATGATCAGCTGCTCTAATAGAGGGACTATGATCAGCTGCTCTAATAGAGGGTATATGATCAGCTGTTCTAATAGAGGCACTATGATCAGCTGCTCTAATAGAGGGACTATGATCAGCTGCTCTAATAGAGGGACTATGATCAGCTGTTCTAATAGAGGGACTATGATCAGCTGTAATGTTCTGCTCTAATAGAGGGACTATGATCAGCTGCTCTAATAGAGGGACTATGATCAGCTGCTCTAATAGAGGGAATATGATCAGCTGTTCTAATAGAGGCACTATGATCAGCTGCTCTAATAGAGGGACTATGATCAGCTGCTCTAATAGAGGGACTATGATCAGCTGTAATGTTCTGCTCTAATAGAGGGACTATGATCAGCTGCTCTAATAGAGGGACTATGATCAGCTGTAATGTTCTGCTCTAATAGAGGGAATATGATCAGCTGTAATGTTCTGCTCTAATAGAGGCACTATGATCAGCTGCTCTAATAGAGGGACTATTATCAGCTGCTCTAATAGAGGGACTATGATCAGCTGCTCTAATAGAGGGAATATGATCAGCTGTAATGTTCTGTTCTAATAGAGGGAATATGATCAGCTGTAATGTTCTGCTCTAATAGAGGGAATATGATCAGATGTTCTGTTCTAATAGAGGGACTATGATCAGCTGTTCTGCTCTAATAGAGGGAATATGATCAGCTGTAATGTTCTGCTCTAATAGAGGGACTATGATCAGCTGTTCTGCTCTAATAGAGGGACTATGATCAGCTGTTCTGCTCTAATAGAGGGACTATGATCAGCTGTTCTGCTCTAATAGAGGGAATATGATCAGCTGTTCTGCTCTAATAGAGGGACTATGATCAGCTGCTCTAATAGAGGGACTATGATCAGCTGTTCTGCTCTAATAGAGGGACTATGATCAGCTGTTCTGCTCTAATAGAGGGAATATGATCAGCTGCTCTAATAGAGGGACTATGATCAGCTGTAATGTTCTGCTCTAATAGAGGGAATATGATCAGCTGTAATGTTCTGCTCTAATAGAGGGAATATGATCAGCTGTAATGTTCTGCTCTAATAGAGGGAATATGATCAGCTGTAATTTTCTGCTCTAATAGAGGGACTATGATCAGCTGTTCTAATAGAGGGACTATGATCAGCTGCTCTAATAGAGGGACTATGATCAGCTGCTCTAATAGAGGGACTATGATCAGCTGCTCTAATAGAGGGACTATGATCAGCTGCTCTAATAGAGGGAATATGATCAGCTGTTCTAATAGAGGCACTATGATCAGCTGCTCTAATAGAGGGACTATGATCAGCTGCTCTAATAGAGGGACTATGATCAGCTGTTCTAATAGAGGGACTATGATCAGCTGTAATGTTCTGCTCTAATAGAGGGACTATGATCAGCTGCTCTAATAGAGGGAATATGATCAGCTGTTCTAATAGAGGCACTATGATCAGCTGCTCTAATAGAGGGACTATGATCAGCTGCTCTAATAGAGGGACTATGATCAGCTGTTCTAATAGAGGGACTATGATCAGCTGTAATGTTCTGCTCTAATAGAGGGACTATGATCAGCTGCTCTAATAGAGGGACTATGATCAGCTGTAATGTTCTGCTCTAATAGAGGGAATATGATCAGCTGTAATGTTCTGCTCTAATAGAGGGAATATGATCAGCTGTAATGTTCTGC
This sequence comes from Oncorhynchus nerka, assembly GCF_034236695.1. Taxonomy (NCBI): domain Eukaryota; kingdom Metazoa; phylum Chordata; class Actinopteri; order Salmoniformes; family Salmonidae; genus Oncorhynchus; species Oncorhynchus nerka. The sequence continues at coordinate 7,816,156 of NC_088413.1, read as the reverse complement.
TCTAATAGAGGGAATATGATCAGCTGCTCTAATAGAGGGACTATGATCAGCTGCTCTAATAGAGGGACTATGATCAGCTGCTCTAATAGAGGGACTATGATCAGCTGTTCTAATAGAGGGACTATGATCAGCTGCTCTAATAGAGGGACTATGATCAGCTGCTCTAATAGAGGGACTATGATCAGCTGTTCTAATAGAGGGACTATGATCAGCTGCTCTAATAGAGGGACTATGATCAGCTGCTCTAATAGAGGGACTATGATCAGCTGTTCTAATAGAGGGACTATGATCAGCTGTTCTAATAGAGGGACTATGATGTTGTTCTGCTCTAATAGAGGGACTATGATCAGCTGCTCTAATAGAGGACTATGAATATGATCAGCTGTTCTAATAGAGGGACTATGATCAGCTGCTCTAATAGAGGGACTATGATCAGCTGCTCTAATAGAGGGACTATGATCAGCTGTTCTAATAGAGGGACTATGATCAGCTGTAATGTTCTGCTCTAATAGAGGGACTATGATCAGCTGCTCTAATAGAGGGACTATGATCAGCTGTAATGTTCTGCTCTAATAGAGGGAATATGATCAGCTGTAATGTTCTGCTCTAATAGAGGGACTATGATCAGCTGTAATGTTCTGCTCTAATAGAGGGACTATGATCAGCTGTTCTAATAGAGGGACTATGATCAGCTGCTCTAATAGAGGGACTATGATCAGCTGCTTCTGCTCTAATAGAGGGACTATGATCAGCTGTTCAAATGTTGATCTGCTCTAATAGAGGGACTATGATCAGCTGTTCTGCTCTAATAGAGGGACTATGATCAGCTGCTCTAATAGAGGGACTATGATCAGCTGCTCTAATAGAGGGACTATGATCAGCTGCTCTAATAGAGGGACTATGATCAGCTGTTCTAATAGAGGGACTATGATCAGCTGTAATGTTCTGCTCTAATAGAGGGACTATGATCAGCTGCTCTAATAGAGGGACTATGATCAGCTGTAATGTTCTGCTCTAATAGAGGGAATATGATCAGCTGTAATGTTCTGCTCTAATATAGGCACTATGATCAGCTGCTCTAATAGAGGGACTATGATCAGCTGCTCTAATAGAGGGACTATGATCAGCTGCTCTAATAGAGGGAATATGATCAGCTGTAATGTTCTGCTCTAATAGAGGGAATATGATCAGCTGTAATGTTCTGCTCTAATAGAGGCACTATGATCAGCTGCTCTAATAGAGGGACTATGATCAGCTGTAATGTTCTGCTCTAATAGAGGGACTATGATCAGCTGTAATGTTCTGCTCTAATAGAGGCACTATGATCAGCTGTTCTAATAGAGGGAATATGATCAGCTGCTCTAATAGAGGGACTATGATCAGCTGTAATGTTCTGCTCTAATAGAGGGACTATGATCAGCTGTAATGTTCTGTTCTAATAGAGGCACTATGATCAGCTGTTCTAATAGAGGCACTATGATCAGCTGTTCTAATAGAGGGAATATGATCAGCTGCTCTAATAGAGGGACTATGATCAGCTGTAATGTTCTGCTCTAATAGAGGGACTATGATCAGCTGTTCTAATAGAGGGACTATGATCAGCTGTAATGTTCTGCTCTAATAGAGGGACTATGATCAGCTGTTCTAATAGAGGGACTATGATCAGCTGCTCTAATAGAGGGACTATGATCAGCTGTTCTAATAGAGGGACTATGATCAGCTGTTCTAATAGAGGGACTATGATCAGCTGTAATGTTCTGCTCTAATAGAGGGAATATGATCAGCTGCTCTAATAGAGGGACTATGATCAGCTGTAATGTTCTGCTCTAATAGAGGGAATATGATCAGCTGTTCTAATAGAGGCACTATGATCAGCTGTAATGTTCTGCTCTAATAGAGGCACTATGATCAGCTGTAATGTTCTGCTCTAATAGAGGGACTATGATCAGCTGTAATGTTCTGCTCTAATAGAGGCATTATGATCAGCTGTTCTAATAGAGGCACTATGATCAGCTGTAATGTTCTGCTCTAATAGAGGGACTATGATCAGCTGTAATGTTCTGCTCTAATAGAGGCACTATGATCAGCTGCTCTAATAGAGGGACTATGATCAGCTGTAATGTTCTGCTCTAATACAGGCACTATGATCAGCTGTTCTAATAGAGGCACTATGATCAGCTGCTCTAATAGAGGGACTATGATCAGCTGTAATGTTCTGCTCTAATAGAGGCACTATGATCAGCTGCTCTAATAGAGGGACTATGATCAGCTGCTCTAATAGAGGGACTATGATCAGCTGTAATGTTCTGCTCTAATAAAGGCACTATGATCAGCTGTTCTAATAGAGGCACTATGATCAGCTGCTCTAATAGAGGGACTATGATCAGCTGCTCTAATAGAGGGACTATGATCAGCTGCTCTAATAGAGGGAATATGATCAGCTGCTCTAATAGAGGGACTATGATCAGCTGCTCTAATAGAGGGACTATGATCAGCTGCTCTAATAGAGGGACTATGATCAGCTGTAATGTTCTGCTCTAATAGAGGGACTATGATCAGCTGTTCTAATAGAGGGACTATGATCAGCTGTTCTAATAGAGGGACTATGATCAGCTGTAATGTTCTGCTCTAATAGAGGGAATATGATCAGCTGTTCTAATAGAGGGACTATGATCAGCTGTAATGTTCTGCTCTAATAGAGGGACTATGATCAGCTGTTCTAATAGAGGGACTATGATCAGCTGTAATGTTCTGCTCTAATAGAGGGACTATGATCAGCTGTAATGTTCTGCTCTAATAGAGGGAATATGATCAGCTGTAATGTTCTGCTCTAATAGAGGGACTATGATCAGCTGTAATGTTCTGCTCTAATAGAGGGACTATGATCAGCTGCTCTAATAGAGGGACTATGATCAGCTGTAATGTTCTGCTCTAATAGAGGGAATATGATCAGCTGTAATGTTCTGCTCTAATAGAGGCACTATGATCAGCTGCTCTAATAGAGGGACTATGATCAGCTGCTCTAATAGAGGGACTATGATCAGCTGCTCTAATAGAGGGAATATGATCAGCTGTAATGTTCTGCTCTAATAGAGGGAATATGATCAGCTGTAATGTTCTGCTCTAATAGAGGCACTATGATCAGCTGCTCTAATAGAGGGACTATGATCAGCTGTAATGTTCTGCTCTAATAGAGGGACTATGATCAGCTGTAATGTTCTGCTCTAATAGAGGCACTATGATCAGCTGTTCTAATAGAGGGAATATGATCAGCTGCTCTAATAGAGGGACTATGATCAGCTGTAATGTTCTGCTCTAATAGAGGGACTATGATCAGCTGTAATGTTCTGTTCTAATAGAGGCACTATGATCAGCTGTTCTAATAGAGGCACTATGATCAGCTGTTCTAATAGAGGGAATATGATCAGCTGCTCTAATAGAGGGACTATGATCAGCTGTAATGTTCTGCTCTAATAGAGGGACTATGATCAGCTGTTCTAATAGAGGGACTATGATCAGCTGTAATGTTCTGCTCTAATAGAGGGACTATGATCAGCTGTTCTAATAGAGGGACTATGATCAGCTGTAATGTTCTGCTCTAATAGAGGGAATATGATCAGCTGTTCTAATAGAGGGACTATGATCAGCTGTAATGTTCTGCTCTAATAGAGGGACTATGATCAGCTGTTCTAATAGAGGGACTATGATCAGCTGTAATGTTCTGCTCTAATAGAGGGACTATGATCAGCTGTAATGTTCTGCTCTAATAGAGGGAATATGATCAGCTGTAATGTTCTGCTCTAATAGAGGGACTATGATCAGCTGTAATGTTCTGCTCTAATAGAGGGACTATGATCAGCTGCTCTAATAGAGGGACTATGATCAGCTGTAATGTTCTGCTCTAATAGAGGGAATATGATCAGCTGTAATGTTCTGCTCTAATAGAGGCACTATGATCAGCTGCTCTAATAGAGGGACTATGATCAGCTGCTCTAATAGAGGGACTATGATCAGCTGCTCTAATAGAGGGAATATGATCAGCTGTAATGTTCTGCTCTAATAGAGGGAATATGATCAGCTGTAATGTTCTGCTCTAATAGAGGCACTATGATCAGCTGCTCTAATAGAGGGACTATGATCAGCTGTAATGTTCTGCTCTAATAGAGGGACTATGATCAGCTGTAATGTTCTGCTCTAATAGAGGCACTATGATCAGCTGTTCTAATAGAGGGAATATGATCAGCTGCTCTAATAGAGGGACTATGATCAGCTGTAATGTTCTGCTCTAATAGAGGGACTATGATCAGCTGTTCTAATAGAGGCACTATGATCAGCTGTTCTAATAGAGGGAATATGATCAGCTGCTCTAATAGAGGGACTATGATCAGCTGTAATGTTCTGCTTTAATAGAGGGACTATGATCAGCTGTTCTAATAGAGGGACTATGATCAGCTGTAATGTTCTGCTCTAATAGAGGGACTATGATCAGCTGTTCTAATAGAGGGACTATGATCAGCTGCTCTAATAGAGGGACTATGATCAGCTGTTCTAATAGAGGGACTATGATCAGCTGTTCTAATAGAGGGACTATGATCAGCTGTAATGTTCTGCTCTAATAGAGGGAATATGATCAGCTGCTCTAATAGAGGGACTATGATCAGCTGTAATGTTCTGCTCTAATAGAGGGAATATGATCAGCTGTTCTAATAGAGGCACTATGATCAGCTGTAATGTTCTGCTCTAATAGAGGCACTATGATCAGCTGTAATGTTCTGCTCTAATAGAGGGACTATGATCAGCTGTAATGTTCTGCTCCAATAGAGGCACTATGATCAGCTGTTCTAATAGAGGCACTATGATCAGCTGTAATGTTCTGCTCTAATAGAGGGAATATGATCAGCTGTAATGTTCTGCTCTAATAGAGGGACTATGATCAGCTGTAATGTTCTGCTCTAATAGAGGCACTATGATCAGCTGCTCTAATAGAGGGACTATGATCAGCTGTAATGTTCTGCTCTAATAGAGGCACTATGATCAGCTGTTCTAATAGAGGCACTATGATCAGCTGCTCTAATAGAGGGACTATGATCAGCTGCTCTAATAGAGGGACTATGATCAGCTGTAATGTTCTGCTCTAATAGAGGGACTATGATCAGCTGTTCTAATAGAGGGACTATGATCAGCTGTTCTAATAGAGGCACTATGATCAGCTGTTCTAATAGAGGCACTATGATCAGCTGCTCTAATAGAGGGACTATGATCAGCTGCTCTAATAGAGGGACTATGATCAGCTGCTCTAATAGAGGGAATATGATCAGCTGCTCTAATAGAGGGACTATGATCAGCTGCTCTAATAGAGGGACTATGATCAGCTGCTCTAATAGAGGGACTATGATCAGCTGTAATGTTCTGCTCTAATAGAGGGACTATGATCAGCTGTTCTAATAGAGGGACTATGATCAGCTGTTCTAATAGAGGGACTATGATCAGCTGTAATGTTCTGCTCTAATAGAGGGAATATGATCAGCTGTTCTAATAGAGGGACTATGATCAGCTGTAATGTTCTGCTCTAATAGAGGGACTATGATCAGTTGTTCTAATAGAGGGACTATGATCAGCTGTAATGTTCTGCTCTAATAGAGGGACTATGATCAGCTGTAATGTTCTGCTCTAATAGAGGGAATATGATCAGCTGTAATGTTCTGCTCTAATAGAGGGAATATGATCAGCTGTAATGTTCTGCTCTAATAGAGGGACTATGATCAGCTGTAATGTTCTGCTCTAATAGAGGCACTATGATCAGCTGCTCTAATAGAGGGACTATGATCAGCTACTCTAATAGAGGGAATATGATCAGCTGTAATGTTCTGCTCTAATAGAGGGACGTACGTGATGATCTTGAGTTTGGTCCGAGGTGACTGTCCACAGCTGGCTAGTCTCTCCTGTATGTGCAGGGCTGCCAGACGCAGGGCCGTGTTGCAACGCATCTCCACTGCAAAACGCTCCTGTAGCACGTCATTTATACCCTACACACACACACACACACACACACACACACACACACACACACACACACACACACACACACACACACACACACACGTGATGTTACACACACGAACACACATACAGACACACACGAACACACACACACACACACACAGTGATGTTACACACACGGACACACACACACACACACGAACACACACGGTGATGTTACACACACAGACATATTTTCGCATTCATGTTATCCTACCTCCCCTCCACACACACACACACCTACCTGCAGGTAGAGGTACTGGAAGGCAGTGGGGTCGTCTTGTAACAGGTGCTCAGGTTCTCTGGGTATAAAACACACTCTGAACAGACATCTGTAGTCATAGACTTCCTTCTGATGAACCACCTGGAGATGGACAGAGAGGGGAGGGGGCGGGGGTACAGGGGTGTGTGAGTGTGAAGGATGCATCCTGTCCTCTTTATGTAGTAACAGTAGTTTAGTGATGCTATACTTGTGTGTGTATGTGTGTGTGTGTGTGTGTGTGTATGTGTGTGTGTGTGTGTGTGTGTGTGTGTGTGTGTGTGTGTGTGTGTGTGTGTGTGTGTGTGTGTGTGTGTGTGTGTGTGTGTGTGTATGTGTGTGTGTGTGTGTGTGTGTGTGTGTGTGTGTGTGTGTGTGTGTGTGTGTGTGTGTGTGTACCTGTTGTATCCTCTCCTCTTCATGTAGCAACAGCAGTTTACTGATGCTGTACTTCTGTTCCAGAACCAAAGAGAAGTGTTCAATACGAGACAGAGACAGTTTCTCCTTCAGGGTCATCACTATGTCCTGGGAAACAAACAGAACAGGGTCATTACTATGTCCTGGGAAACAGACAGAACAGGAGACAGGGTCATCACTATGTCCTGGGAAACAGACAGAACAGGAGACAGGGTCATCACTATGTCCTGGGAACCAGACAGAACAGGAGACAGGGTCATTACTATGTCCTGGGAAACAGACAGAACAGGAGACAGGGTTATCACTATGTCCTGGGAAACAGACAGAACAGGAGACAGGGTCATCACTATGTCCTGGGAAACAGACAGAACAGGAGACAGGGTCATCACTATGTCCTGGGAACCAGACAGAACAGGAGACAGGGTCATTACTATGTCCTGGGAAACAGACAGAACAGGAGACAGGGTTATCACTATGTCCTGGGAAACAGACAGAACAGGAGACAGGGTCATCACTATGTCCTGGGAAACAGACAGAACAGGAGACAGGGTCATCACTATGTCCTGGGAAACAGACAGAACAGGAGACAGGGTTATCACTATGTCCTGGGAAAACAGGAGACAGACAGAACAGGAACAGGACAGGGTCATCACTATGTCCTGGGAAACAGACAGAACAGGAGACAGGGTCATCACTATGTCCTGGGAAACAGACAGAACAGGGTCATTACTATGTCCTGGGAAACAGACAGAACAGGAGACAGGGTCATCACTATGTCCTGGGAAACAGACAGAACAGGAGACAGGGTCATTACTATGTCCTGGGAAACAGACAGAACAGGGTCATCACTATGTCCTGGGAAACAGACAGAACAGGAGACAGGGTCATTACTATGTCCTGGGAAACAGACAGAACAGGAGACAGGGTCATCACTATGTCCTGGGAAACAGACAGAACAGGGTCATTACTATGTCCTGGGAGGAAACAGACAGAACAGGGTCATCACTATGTCCTGGGAAACAGACAGAACAGGAGACAGGGTCATCACTATGTCCTGGGAGGAAACAGACAGAACAGGAGACAGGGTCATTACTATGTCCTGGGAAACAGACAGAACAGGAGACAGGGTCATCACTATGTCCTGGGAAACAGACAGAACAGGGTCATCACTCTGTCCTGGGAAACAGACAGAACAGGAGACAGGGTCATCACTATGTCCTGGGAAACAGACAGAACAGGGTCATTACTATGTCCTGGGAAACAGACAGAACAGGGTCATTACTATGTCCTGGGAAACAGACAGAACAGGAGACAGGGTCATCACTATGTCCTGGGAAACAGACAGAACAGGGTCATTACTATGTCCTGGGAAACAGACAGAACAGGGTCATCACTATGTCCTGGGAAACAGACAGAACAGGAGACAGGGTCTTCACTATGTCCTGGAAAACAGACAGAACAGGGTCATCACTATGTCCTGGGAAACAGACAGAACAGGGTCATCACTATGTCCTGGGAAACAGACAGAACAGGGTCATTACTATGTCCTGGGAAACAGACAGAACAGGAGACAGGGTCATCACTATGTCCTGGGAAACAGACAGAACAGGGTCATTACTATGTCCTGGGAAACAGACAGAACAGGGTCATTACTATGTCCTGTGAAACAGACAGAACAGGGTCATCACTATGTCCTGGGAAACAGACAGAACAGGGTCATCACTATGTCCTGGGAAACAGACAGAACAGGGTAATCACTATGTCCTGGGAAACAGACAGAACAGGGTCATTACTATGTCCTGGGAAACAGACAGCACAGGGTCATCACTATGTCCTGGGAAACAGACAGAATAGGAGACAGGGTCATCACTATGTCCTGGGAAACAGACAGAACAGGAGACAGGGTCATCACTATGTCCTGGGAAACAGACAGAACAGGGTCAACACTATGTCCTGGGAAACAGACAGAACAGGGTCATCACTATGTCCTGGGAAACAGACAGAACAGGGTCATTACTATGTCCTGGGACCCAGACAGAACAGGAGACAGGGTCATCACTATGTCCTGGGAAACAGACAGAACAGGAGACACGGTCATCACTATGTCCTGGGAACCAGACAGAACAGGAGACAGGGTCATTACTATGTCCTGGGAAACAGACAGAACAGGAGACAGGGTTATCACTATGTCCTGGGAAACAGACAGAACAGGAGACAGGGTCATCACTATGTCCTGGGAAACAGACAGAACAGGAGACAGGGTCATCACTATGTCCTGGGAAACAGACAGAACAGGAGACAGGGTTATCACTATGTCCTGGGAAACAGACAGAACAGGAGACAGGGTCATCACTATGTCCTGGGAAACAGACAGAACAGGAGACAGGGTCATCACTATGTCCTGGGAAACAGACAGAACAGGGTCATTACTATGTCCTGGGAAACAGACAGAACAGGAGACAGGGTCATCACTATGTCCTGGGAAACAGACAGCACAGGGTCATCACTATGTCCTGGGAAACAGACAGAACAGGGTCATTACTATGTCCTGGGAAACAGACAGAACAGGAGACAGGGTCATTACTATGTCCTGGGAAACAGACAGAACAGGGTCATTACTATGTCCTGGGAAACAGACAGAACAGGGTCATTACTATGTCCTGTGAAACAGACAGAACAGGGTCATCACTATGTCCTGGGAAACAGACAGAACAGGGTCATCACTATGTCCTGGGAAACAGACAGAACAGGGTAATCACTATGTCCTGGGAAACAGACAGAACAGGGTCATTACTATGTCCTGGGAGGAAACAGACAGAACAGGGTCATTACTATGTCCTGGGAGGAAACAGACAGAACAGGGTCATCACTATGTCCTGGGAGGAAACAGACAGAACAGGGTCATTACTATGTCCTGGGAAACAGACAGAACAGGGTCATCACTATGTCCTGGGAAACAGACAGAACAGGGTCATCACTATGTCCTGGGAAACAGACAGAACAGGGTCATTACTATGTCCTGGGAAACAGACAGAACAGGAGACAGGGTCATTACTATGTCCTGGGAAACAGACAGAACAGGGTCATCACTATGTCCTGGGAAACAGACAGAACAGGAGACAGGGTCATCACTATGTCCTGGGAAACAGACAGAACAGGAGACAGGGTCATCACTATGTCCTGGGAACCAGACAGAACAGGGTCATCACTATGTCCTGGGAGGAAACAGACAGAACAGGGTCATTACTATGTCCTGGGAAACAGACAGAACAGGGTCATCACTATGTCCTGGGAGGAAACAGACAGAACAGGGCATTACTATGTCCTGGGAAACAGACAGAACAGGAGACAGGGTCATTACTATGTCCTGGGAAACAGACAGGAGTCTATTGTCTGAGCCAGGACGGCCTGTAGAGGAGGAGTCTATTGTCTGAACCAGGACGGTCTGTAGAGGAGGAGTCTATTGTCTGAGCCAGGACAGTCTGTAGAGGATGAGTCTATTGTCTGAGCCAGGACGGCCTGTAGAGGAGGAGTCTATTGTCTGAACCAGGATGGCCTGTAGAGTAGGAGTCTATTGTCTGAGCCAGGACAGTCTGTAGAGGATGAGTCTATTGTCTGAGCCAGGACGGCATGTAGAGGAGGAGTCTATTGTCTGAGCCAGGACGGCCTGTAGAGGAGGAGTCTATTGTCTGAACCAGGATGGCCTGTAGAGTAGGAGTCTATTGTCTGAACCAGGACAGTCTCTAGAGGAGGAGTCTATTGTCTGAACCAGGACGGCCTGGAGGAGTCTATTGTCTGAGCCAGGACGGCCTGTAGAGGAGGAGTCTATTGTCTGAACCAGGACAGCCTGTAGAGGAGGAGTCTATTGTCTGAACCAGGACAGTCTGTAGAGGAGGAGTCTATTGTCTGAACCAGGACGGCCTGGAGGAGTCTATTGTCTGAGCCAGGACGGTCTGTAGAGGAGGAGTCTATTGTCTGAGCCAGGACGGTCTGTAGAGGAGGAGTCTATTGTCTGAGCCAGGACGGCCTGTAGAGGAGGAGTCTATTGTCTGAACCAGGATGGCCTGTAGAGTAGGAGTCTATTGTCTGAGCCAGGACAGTCTGTAGAGGATGAGTCTATTGTCTGAGCCAGGACGGCCTGTAGAGGAGGAGTCTATTGTCTGAGCCAGGACGGCCTGTAGAGGAGGAGTCTATTGTCTGAACCAGGATGGCCTGTAGAGTAGGAGTCTATTGTCTGAGCCAGGACAGTCTGTAGAGGATGAGTCTATTGTCTGAGCCAGGACGGCCTGTAGAGGAGGAGTCTATTGTCTGAACCGGGACAGTCTGTAGAGGAGGAGTCTATTGTCTGAACCAGGACGGCCTGGAGGAGTCTATTGTCTGAGCCAGGACGGCCTGTAGAGGAGGAGTCTATTGTCTGAACCAGGACGGCCTGTAGAGGAGGAGTCTATTGTCTGAACCAGGACAGTCTGTAGAGGAGGAGTCTATTGTCTGAACCAGGACGGCCTGGAGGAGTCTATTGACTGAGCCAGGACGGTCTGTAGAGGAGGAGTCTATTGTCTGAACCAGGACGGCCTGTAGAGGAGGAGTCTATTGTCTGAACCAGGACGGCCTGTAGAGGAGGAGTCTATTGTCTGAGCCAGGACGGCCTGTAGAGGAGGAGTCTATTGTCTGAGCCAGGACAGCCTGTAGAGGAGGAGTCTATTGTCTGAACCAGGACGGCCTGGGGAGAAGGAGTCTATTGTCTGAGCCAGGACAGCCTGTAGAGGAGGAGTCTATTGTCTGAACCAGGACGGCCTGGAGAGGAGGAGTCTATTGTCTGAGCCAGGACGGCCTGGAGGAGTCTATCTGCTTCTGTAGTGTGAGGCAGCTTGATGTTCATGTTTACCCCTGGACAGGACACTAGTAGACAGTATATTGAGGAACAGTGGGTTAACTGGTCTAGGAACAGTGGGTTAACTGGTCTAGGAAAAGTGGGTTAACTGGTCTAGGAACAGTGGGTTAACTGGTCTAGGAACAGTGGGTTAACTGGTCTAGGAACAGTGGGTTAACTGCCTTGTTCAGGGGAACAGTGGGTTAACTGGTCTAGGAACAGTGGGTTAACTGGTCTAGGAACAGTGGGTTAACTGGTCTAGGAACAGTGGGTTAACTGGTCTAGGAACAGTGGGTTAACAGTGGGTTAACTGGTCTAGGAACAGTGGGTTAACTGGTCTAGGAACAGTGGTTTAACTGGTCTAGGAACAGTGGGTTAACTGGTCTAGGAACAGTGGGTTAACTGGTCTAGGAACAGTGGGTTAACTGCCTTGTTCAGGGGAACAGTGGGTTAACTGGTCTAGGAACAGTGGGTTAACTGCCTTGTTCAGGGGAACAGTGGGTTAACTGGTCTAGGAACAGTGGGTTAACTGCCTTGTTCAGGGGAACAGTGTGTTAACTGGTCTAGGAACAGTGGGTTAACTGGTCTAGGAACAGTGGGTTAACTGCCTTGTTCAGGGGCAGAACGACAGTTTTATTTCGTCAGCTCGGGGATTCGATCTAGCAACCTTTCGGTTACTGGCCCAACGCGCCCCAGTAAAGTTCCTTAACAAATCAAATCAAATTTTATTGGTCACATACACAAATTTAGCAGATGTTATTGCGGGTGTAACGAAATGCGTTAGTATCTAACAATTCACAACAATACAGACACATCTAAAAGTAAAAGAACGGAATTAAGAAATATATAAATAAATATTTGGTTGAATATGGTGTCGAAGCAGTGTGGTATCATATAGTAAAATAAAGTTACCTTGACAAGGGTGTTGGGTTTGGTCCGTCTATTATATTAGTAGTATCATCAGGATTATACTTATAATACGATAGTGTAGTATGTGTATGATATAGTTACCTTGACAACGGTGTTGGGTTTGGTCTGTCTATTATATTAGTAGTATCATCAGGATTATACTTATAATACGATAGTGTAGTATGTGTATGATATAGTTACCTTGACAGTGGTGTTGGGTTTGGTCCGTCTATTATATTAGTAGTATCATCAGGATTATACTTATAATACGATAGTGTAGTATGTGTATGATATAGTTACCTTGACAACGGTGTTGGGTTTGGTCCGTCTATTATATTAGTAGTATCATCAGGATTATACTTATAATACGATAGTGTAGTATGTGTATGATATAGTTACCTTGACAGTGGTGTTGGGTTCAAACTTGAAGGCCTTGGTCTGTCCGTTCTCCAGATACACCTTCAGAACGTTGGGGAGGAAGAGCAGCGAGTTGCCCTGGAAACCAGATGATTCAGGAAATAAGGGTGTGTTATTATTAGCTAAATACTTTACTGGTATCAGAAACATATTAGAGAAGGGGGGGATGACAAATAAGCTACTTGGGCCTGTGGTGATAATAGTAATAATAATAGTATTTTCTTGTTGAGGATCCATTAAAAGGGGTTATGTGAAGAACCCCTAAAGGATGCTCCAATAACCTTTACGTGTTAGAGTGGATATCTGTCTCTCTCTCTGGCTCTCAATTTCAATTTCTGATAGAATCGTTTGTATGTTTAAGATAATGACTAAAGTGTTCCACCCTGAAACCATATAATTGTATGAAATGTGTTGAGTCATAATTCAATAATTTGTGTGACTAGGCCATTGTGTTACTATTTTGCAATATGAGCTGGGTATAGTTGAGACATTCAAGGACAACTGTCGACTTGTGATAACAGTGAAACTAATCACTGGAAAGAGGCCTCCCCACCCTAGAGAGGAGAAAAACGGTTAGAAATGGTTAGGCTTGAAGAAGATAATGAAACATGTTGCAGAAGTGTGATTAACAATGTATGTGAACTCTGGAAAAATACAGCCCATCTAAAGAGAGGTGGCGTTTCTACTGATGTGAGTTCTTGTGTGTGTGTGCTGTAAAAAGATTGTGTTCTCATTTAGAAGACAGCGCGCTCTCTGAATAAAGTATTGATCTATTGCAGAATCTGAGACTTGGTCTAATTCTTTATTAACCGGAGATGTACGACCTCTGGGAAATAGACAAAGCTTGAGGGATAGCCGAGTTCAACCTTTGAGACAGTATGTACACAGTCAGTAAAATTCTCGTGACAATTTCACATGAAGGGCTTTATTGGCATGGCAAACATATGTTTTCATTGCCAAAGCAAGTGCAATAAATAATAAACAACAACAAATGAACTGTAAACATTACACTTATTAATGTTACAAAAGAATGAAGACATTATTTGGTGTTTTACTTTGTACACATATATTTTAGCAGAATTCTGCTTACAGAGTCTCAATTTGGTGTTTGTCCCATTTTGTGAATACATGGTTGGTGAGCGGACCCCCGACCTCACAACCATAAAGGGCAAAGGGTTCGATAACTGATTCAGGTATTTTTTGCCAGATCCTTGGTATGTTCCTTTTGATGGCATAGAAGGCACTTCTTGTCTTGTCTCTCAGATCATTCACAGCTTTGTGGAAGTTACCTGTGGTGCTGATGTTTAGGCCGAGGTACAGTTGAAGTTGGAAGTTTACATACACTTAGGTTGGAGACATTAAAACTAGTTTTTCAACTACTTCACACAAATGTCTTGTTAACAAACTATAGTTGTGGTAAGGACATCTACTTTGTGCATGACACAAGTCATTTTTCCAACAATTGTTTACAGACAGATTATTTCACTTATAATTCATTGTATCACAATTTCAGTGGGTCAGAAGTTTACATACACTAAATTGACTGTGCCTGTGAGTATAACATAACTGATATGGCAGGCAAAAACCTGAGAAAAAAAAGATATTTTATGTTTGTAGTTTTCTATTGAAAGCTATTACAGTATCCATAGAGTTAGGACTCAAATTGCACTTCCCATGGCTTCCACTAGAGGTCAACAGTCTTTAGAGATTGTTTCTGGCTTGTATTCTGAATGAGTGAACACTGCAGTGGCCCAGAGCTTTTTCATGCACGAGACCGAGGGTGCGCCTTTCTTGTTTACCTTTTATATTCACAACGTAATTGTCCGGTTGAAATATTATCGATTATTTAGGCTAAAAACAACCTGAGGATTGATTATAAACATCGTTTGACATGTCTCTACGAACTTTACGGATACTATTTGGATGTTTCGTCTGCCTGTTGTGACTGTGTTTGAGCCTGTGGATTACTGATCAAAACGGGGGGGTTTGGATAAAAAGAGAGACTTTATTGAACAAAGCGAACATTCATTGAGTAAACGGGAGTCTCGTGAGAGCAACCATATGAAGATCATCAAAGGAAAGGGATACATTTTTATCACTATTTCTGACTTGTGTAACTCCTCTACTTGGCTGTTTACTGTTTGTAATGATTTGTCTGCTGGGCGTTGTTCTCAGATAATCGATAATTGCTTTCGCCGTAAAGCCTTTTTGAAATCTGACACTGTGGTTGGATTAACAAGAAGTTCATCTTCAAACCGATGTATAACACCTGTATGTTTTATGAATTTTTATGATGAGTATTTCTGTTTTTGAATTTGGCGCTCTGCAATTTCACTGGATGTTGGCCAGGTGGGACGCTAGCATCCCCTAGTGAGGTTAAACAGCTTGGAAAATTCTAGAAAATGATGCTATGGCTTAGAAGTTTCTGATAGGCTAATTGTACGGTAATTTGGTAAAAAAGCCCATTTGACATTTGCTCAGTACATTGTTTTCACTGAGCAAATGTACGAGTCTGCTGTTAATAATGATAATGATAATGCAGAAGATTTTCCCATGCTTGCTGTTGACGCCTATCCCACGGTATCTCTCTCTGTCTGTCTCTCTGTGTCTCTCTCAATTCAATGTAAGTGCTTTATTGGCTTGGGAAAAGTATGTTTACGTTGCCAAAGCAAGTGAAATAGAAGATAAACAAAAGTGAAATGAACAATAAAAAATGAACAGTAAACATTACACTTACAAAAATTCCATTAGAATAAAGACATTTCACATGTCATATTATGTCCATAAACAATGTTGTAATGATGTGCAAATAGTTAAAGTACGAAAGGGAAAATAAATAAACATAAATATAGGTTCTCTCTCTAAATATATATCTGCCTCTCTCTGTCTAAATATATATCTGCCTCTCTCTGTCTAAATATATATCTGCCTCTCTCTCTCTCTAAATATATATCTGCCTCTCTCTGTCTAAATATATATCTGCCTCTCTCTGTCTCTAAATATATATCTGCCTCTCTCTCTGTCTAAATATATATCTGTCTAAATATATATCTGCCTCTCTCTCTCTCTAAATATATATCTGCCTCTCTCTGTCTAAATATATATCTGCCTCTCTCTCTGTCTCTCTGTCTAAATATATATCTGCCTCTCTCTCTGTCTCTCTGTCTAAATATATATCTGCCTCTCTCTCTGTCTCTCTGTCTAAATATATATCTGCCTCTCTCTGTCTCTCTGTCTAATATATATCTGCCTCTCTCTCTCTAATATATATCTGCCTCTCTGTCTAAATCTGTCTCTGTCTAAATATATATCTGCCTCTCTCTCTCTCTAAATATATATCTGCCTCTCTCTGTCTAAATATATATCTGCCTCTCTCTCTGTCTCTCTGTCTAAATATATATCTGCCTCTCTCTGTCTCTCTGTCTAAATATATATCTGCCTCTCTCTGTCTAAATATATATCTGCCTCTCTCTCTGTCTCTCTGTCTAAATATATATCTGCCTCTCTCTCTCTGTCTAAATATATATCTGCCTCTCTCTCTGTCTAAATATATATCTGCCTCTCTCTCTGTCTAAATATATCTGCCTCCTCTCTCTCTCTCTAAATATCTCTGTCTAAATATATATCTGCCTCTCTCTCTGTCTCTCTGTCTAAATATATATCTGCCTCTCTCTGTCTAAATATATATCTGCCTCTCTCTCTCTGTCTAAATATATATCTGCCTCTCTCTGTCTAAATATATATCTGCCTCTCTCTGTCTAAATATATATCTGCCTCTCTCTCTGTCTAAATATATATCTGCCTCTCTCTCTGTCTAAATATATATCTGCCTCTCTCTCTGTCTAAATATATATCTGCCTCTCTCTGTCTCTGTCTAAATATATATCTGCCTCTCTCTCTGTCTAAATATATATCTGCCTCTCTCTCTGTCTAAATATATATCTGCCTCTCTCTCTGTCTAAATATATATCTGCCTCTCTCTGTCTAAATATATATCTGCCTCTCTCTGTCTCTCTGTCTAAATCTGCTCTCTGTCTAAATATATATCTGCCTCTCTCTCTCTCTAAATATATATCTGCCTCTCTCTGTCTAAATATATATCTGCCTCTCTCTCTGTCTCTCTGTCTAAATATATATCTGCCTCTCTCTCTGTCTCTGTCTAAATATATATCTGCCTCTCTCTCTGTCTCTGTCTAAATATATATCTGCCTCTCTCTCTCTCTCTCTGTCTAAATATATATCTGCCTCTCTCTCTGTCTCTGTCTAAATATATATCTGCCTCTCTCTCTCTCTCTCTCTAAATATATATCTGCCTCTCTCTCTGTCTCTGTCTAAATATATATCTGCCTCTCTCTCTGTCTCTGTCTAAATATATATCTGCCTCTCTCTCTGTCTCTCTCTCTAAATATATATCTGCCTCTCTCTCTGTCTCTGTCTAAATATATATCTGCCTCTCTCTCTGTCTCTCTGTCTAAATATATATCTGCCTCTCTCTCTGTCTCTGTCTAAATATATATCTGCCTCTCTCTCTGTCTCTGTCTAAATATATATCTGCCTCTCTCTCTGTCTCTGTCTAAATATATATCTGCCTCTCTCTCTGTCTCTGTCTAAATATATATCTGCCTCTCTCTCTCTCTCTCTAAATATATATCTGCCTCTCTCTCTGTCTCTCTGTCTAAATATATATCTGCCTCTCTCTCTGTCTCTGTCTAAATATATATCTGCCTCTCTCTCTGTCTCTGTCTAAATATATATCTGCCTCTCTCTCTGTCTCTCTAAATATATATCTGTCTAAATATATATCTGCCTCTCTCTCTGTCTCTGTCTAAATATATATCTGCCTCTCTCTCTGTCTCTCTGTCTAAATATATATCTGCTCTCTCTGTCTCTGTCTAAATATCTGCCTCTCTGTCTAAATATATATCTGCCTCTCTCTCTGTCTCTGTCTAAATATATATCTGCCTCTCTCTCTGTCTCTCTGTCTAAATATATATCTGCCTCTCTCTCTGTCTCTCTCTAAATATATATCTGCCTCTCTCTGTCTAAATATATATCTGCCTCTCTCTCTGTCTCTGTCTAAATATATATCTGCCTCTCTCTCTGTCTCTGTCTAAATATATATCTGCCTCTCTCTCTGTCTCTGTCTAAATATATATCTGCCTCTCTCTCTGTCTCTCTGTCTAAATATATATCTGCCTCTCTCTCTGTCTCTCTGTCTAAATATATATCTGCCTCTCTCTCTGTCTCTCTGTCTAAATATATATCTGCCTCTCTCTCTGTCTCTCTCTCTAAATATATATCTGCCTCTCTCTCTGTCTCTCTGTCTAAATATATATCTGCCTCTCTCTCTGTCTCTGTCTAAATATATATCTGCCTCTCTGTCTCTGTCTAAATATATATCTGCCTCTCTCTGTCTAAATATATATCTGCCTCTCTCTCTGTCTCTGTCTAAATATATATCTGCCTCTCTCTGTCTCTCTGTCTAAATATATATCTGCCTCTCTCTCTGTCTCTGTCTAAATATATATCTGCCTCTCTCTCTGTCTCTCTGTCTAAATATATATCTGCCTCTCTCTCTGTCTCTCTGTCTAAATATATATCTGCCTCTCTCTCTGTCTCTCTGTCTAAATATATATCTGCCTCTCTCTCTGTCTGTCTGTCTAAATATATATCTGCCTCTCTCTGTCTCTCTGTCTAAATATATATCTGCCTCTCTCTCTGTCTCTCTGTCTAAATATATATCTGCCTCTCTGTCTCTCTGTCTAAATATATATCTGCCTCTCTCTCTGTCTCTCTGTCTAAATATATATCTCTCTCTCTGTCTCTCTCTAAATATATATCTGTCTCTGTCTCTCTGTCTAAATATATATCTGCCTCTCTCTGTCTCTCTGTCTAAATATATATCTGCCTCTCTCTCTGTCTCTCTGTCTAAATATATATCTGCCTCTCTCTCTGTCTCTCTCTCTAAATATATATCTGCCTCTCTCTCTGTCTCTCTCTAAATATATATCTGCCTCTCTCTCTGTCTCTCTGTCTAAATATATATCTGCCTCTCTCTCTGTCTCTCTGTCTAAATATATATCTGCCTCTCTCTCTGTCTCTCTGTCTAAATATATATCTTCCTCTCTCTGTCTCTCTCTCTAAATATATATCTGCCTCTCTGTCTAAATATATATCTGCCTCTCTCTCTGTCTCTGTCTAAATATATATCTGCCTCTCTCTCTGTCTCTCTAAATATATATCTGCCTCTCTCTCTGTCTCTCTGTCTAAATATATATCTGCCTCTCTCTCTGTCTCTCTGTCTAAATATATATCTGCCTCTCTCTCTGTCTCTCTGTCTAAATATATATCTGCCTCTCTCTCTGTCTCTCTGTCTAAATATATATCTGCCTCTCTCTCTGTCTCTCTGTCTAAATATATATCTGCCTCTCTCTGTCTAAATATATATCTGCCTCTCTCTCTGTCTCTCTGTCTAAATATATATCTGCCTCTCTCTCGCTCTAAATATATATCTGCCTCTCTCTCTGTCTAAATATATATCTGCCTCTCTCTGTCTCTCTCTCTAAATATATATCTGCTCTCTCTGTCTCTCTGTCTAAATATATATCTGCCTCTCTCTCTCTCTATATCTGCCTCTCTCTCTGTCTCTCTGTCTAAATATATATCTGCCTCTCTCTCTGTCTCTCTGTCTAAATATATATCTGCCTCTCTCTCTGTCTGTCTCTCTGTCTAAATATATATCTGCCTCTCTCTGTCTCTCTGTCTAAATATATATCTGCCTCTCTCTCTGTCTAAATATATATCTGCCTCTCTGTCTCTCTGTCTAAATATATATCTGCCTCTCTCTCTGTCTCTCTGTCTAAATATATATCTGCCTCTCTCTCTGTCTCTCTCTCTAAATATATATCTGCCTCTCTCTCTGTCTCTCTCTCTAAATATATATCTGCCTCTCTCTCTGTCTCTCTGTCTAAATATATATCTGCCTCTCTCTCTGTCTCTCTGTCTAAATATATATCTGCCTCTCTCTCTGTCTCTCTGTCTAAATATATATCTGCCTCTCTCTCTGTCTGTCTCTCTGTCTAAATATATATCTGCCTCTCTCTGTCTCTCTGTCTAAATATATATCTGCCTCTCTCTCTGTCTCTCTGTCTAAATATATATCTGCCTCTCTGTCTCTCTGTCTAAATATATATCTGCCTCTCTCTCTGTCTCTCTCTCTAAATATATATCTTCCTCTCTCTCTGTCTCTCTCTCTGTCTAAATATATATCTGCCTCTCTCTGTCTCTCTGTCTAAATATATATCTGCCTCTCTCTCTGTCTCTCTGTCTAAATATATATCTTCCTCTCTCTCTGTCTCTCTCTCTAAATATATATCTGCCTCTCTCTCTGTCTCTCTCTCTAAATATATATCTGCCTCTCTCTCTGTCTCTCTGTCTAAATATATATCTGCCTCTCTCTCTGTCTCTCTGTCTAAATATATATCTGCCTCTCTCTCTGTCTGTCTCTCTGTCTAAATATATATCTGCCTCTGTCTGTCTCTCTGTCTAAATATATATCTGCCTCTCTCTCTGTCTAAATATATATCTGCCTCTCTGTCTCTCTGTCTAAATATATATCTGCCTCTCTCTCTGTCTCTCTCTCTAAATATATATCTTCCTCTCTCTCTGTCTCTCTCTCTGTCTAAATATATATCTGCCTCTCTCTGTCTCTCTGTCTAAATATATATCTGCCTCTCTCTCTGTCTCTCTCTCTAAATATATATCTGCCTCTCTCTCTGTCTCTCTCTCTCTCTAAATATATATCTGCCTCTCTCTCTGTCTCTCTGTCTCTCTCCATCTGTCTCTCTGTCTATTATACTGTGTTTTTCATGTCTCTCCCTCCCTCCTTATGTTCCTCCTCTCACCCCCTCTCTTCCACTCTCTCCTCCTCCTCCCTTTCAATACATTATTCTTCTGTAATCACAGCTGTTCTGAAGGGAATCAGACTGGCATTGATCCAACCACTCAATCTCTTCCTGTTGTTCTCTCTCTCACGCTCCACCCCCCCTCTCATCTCTCTTTCATTCTCCCTCCACCTCTCTCTCTCTCCCTCCAACCCTTTCTCTCTCACTCCATCTCTCTCCACCCCTCGCTCCGCTCCCTCCCTCCCCCACCCTTCTCTCTCTCCCTCTCCACCCTTCTCTCTCTCCCCCTCCACCCTTCTCTCTCCCACCCCTCGCTCCGCTCCCTCCCTCCCCCACGCTTCTCTCTCTCCCCCTCCACCCTTCTCTCTGCTCCCCTCTAATCGTTAATAGTGTGTTTACACTGAGTATACAGAACAACACCTTCCTAATATTGAGTTGCATCCTCCCTTTGCCCTCAGAACAGCCTCAATTTATCGGGGTATGGACTCTACAATGTGTTGAAATCGTTCCACAGCGAGGCTGGCCCATGTTGACTCCAATACTTCCCACAGTTGTGTCAAGTTGGATGTATGTCCTTTGGGTGATGAACCATTCTTGATACACACGGGCAACTGTTAAGTGTGAAAAACCCAGCAGCGTTGCAGTTCTTGACAAAAACTGGTGCGCCTGGCACCTACTACCATACCCCCATTCAAAGATACTTAAATATGTCCATTCACCCTCTGAATGACACATACACAATCCATGTTTGAATTGTCTCAAAGCTTAAACATCCTTCTTTACCGAGGTCTCCTCCCCTTCATCTTTAACCTGTCTCCTCCCCTTCATCTTTAACCTGTCTCCTCCCATTCATCTTTAACCTGTCTCCTCCCCTTCATCTTTAACCTGTCTCCTCCCCTTCATCTTTAACCTGTCTCCTCCCCTTCATCTTTAACCAGGTCTCCTCCCCTTCATCTTTAACCAGGTCTCCTCCCCTTCATCTTTAACCAGGTCTCCTCCCCTTCATCTTTAACCAGGTCTCCTCCCCTTCATCTTTAACCAGGTCTCCTCCCCTTCATCTTTAACCAGGTATCCGCCCCTTCATCTTTAACCAGGTCTCCTCCCCTTCATCTTTAACCAGGTCTCCTCCCCTTTATCTTTAACCAGGTCTCCTCCCCTTCATCTTTAACCAGGTCTCCTCCCCTTCATCTTTAACCAGGTCTCCTCCCCTTCATCTTTAACCAGGTCTCCTCCCCTTCATCTTTAACCAGGTCTCCTCCCCTTCATCTTTAACCAGGTCTCCTCCCCTTCATCTTTAACCTGTCTCCTCCCCTTCATCTTTAACCAGGTCTCCTCCCTTCATCTTTAACCAGGTCTCCTCCCTTCATCTTTAACCTGTCTCCTCCCCTTCATCTTTAACCAGGTCTCCTCCCTTCATCTTTAACCAGGTCTCCTCCCTTCATCTTTAACCAGGTCTCCTCCCCTTCATCTTTAACCAGGTCTCCTCCCCTTCATCTTTAACCAGGTCTCCTCCCTTCATCTTTAACCAGGTCTCCTCACCTTCATTTTTAACCAGGTCTCCTCCCCTTCATCTTTAACCTGTCTCCTACCCTTCATCTTTAACCTGTCTCCTCCCCTTCATCTACACTGATTGAAGAGGGATTTAACAGGTGACATCAATAAGGGATCATAGCTTTCACCTGGATTCACCTGGTCAGTCTGTGTCATGGAAAGAGCAAGTTTTCCTCATGTTGTGTAAACTCAGCTTTTCTCCTGTAATCAGGGAATCATCCAGCCCTCGATACGACCACTCTGTCTCAGGGTGAGTCCCCAATGGAACCCTATATGCCAATGTTCTGGTCAACAGTAGTGCACTATATAGGGAATAGGGTCCTGGTCTAAAGTAGTGCACTATATAGGGAAGAGGGCCCTGGTCAACAGTAGTACACTATATAGGGAATAGGGCCCTGGTCAACAGTAGTACACTATATAGGGAATAGGGCCCTGGTCAACAGTAGTACACTATATAGGGAATAGGGCCCTGGTCAACAGTAGTACACTATATATGGAATAGGGCCCTGGTCAACAGTAGTACACTATATAGGGACTTGAGATGCAGCCTCTGTCTCTGATCACTAGCGGAAGCTTGTGGTCCCCCCTCTTATCTGTTCCTTTCTGTATGGAGTCCTCCAGGGAGCTTGTTCCTTTCTGTATGGAGTCCTCCAGGGAGCTTGTTCCTGTCTATATGGAGTCCTCCAGGGAGCTTGTTCCTTTCTGTATAGAGTCCTCCAGGGAGCTTGTTCCTTTCTGTATGGAGTCCTCCAGGGAGCTTGTTCCTTTCTGTATGGAGTCCTCCAGGGAGCTTGTTCCTGTCTGTATGGAGTCCTCCAGGGAGCTTGTTCCTTTCTGTATGGAGTCCTCCAGGGAGCTTGTTCCTTTCTGTATGGAGTCCTCCAGGGAGCTTGTTCCTTTCTGTATAGAGTCCTCCAGGGAGCTTGTTCCTTTCTGTATGGAGTCCTCCAGGGAGCTTGTTCCTTTCTGTATGGAGTCCTCCAGGGAGCTTGTTCCTGTCTGTATGGAGTCCTCCAGGGAGCTTGTTCTTTTCTGTATGGAGTCCTCCAGGGAGCTTGTTCCGTTGTGTATGGAGTCCTCCAGGGAGCTTGTTCCTGTCTGTATGGAGTCCTCCAGGGAGCTTGTTCCTTTCTGTATAGAGTCCTCCAGGGAGCTTGTTCCTTTCTGTATGGAGTCCTCCAGGGAGCTTGTTCCTTTCTGTATGGAGTCCTCCAGGGAGCTTGTTCCTTTCTGTATGGAGTCCTCCAGGGAGCTTGTTCCTTTCTGTATGGAGTCCTCCAGGGAGCTTGTTCCTTTCTGTATGGAGTCCTCCAGGGAGCTTCTTCCTTTCTGTATGGAGTCCTACAGGGAGCTTGTTCCTTTCTGTATGGAGTCCTACAGAGAGCTTGTTCCTTTCTGTATGGAGTCCTCCAGGGAGCTTGTGCCTTTCTGTATGGAGTCCTCCAGGGAGCTTGTTCCTTTCTGTATGGAGTCCTCCAAGGAGCTTGTTCCTGTCTGTATGGAGTCCTCCAGGGAGCTTGCTCCTTTCTGTATGGAGTCCTCCAGGGAGCTTGTTCCTGTCTGTATGGAGTCCTCCAGGGAGCTTGTTCCTTTCTGTATGGAGTCCTCCAGGGAGCTTGTACCGTTGTGTATGGAGTCCTACAGGGAGCTTGTTCCTGTCTGTATGGAGTCCTCCAGGGAGCTTGTTCCTGTCTGTATGGAGTCCTCCAGGGAGCTTGTTCCTTTCTGTATGGAGTCCTACAGGGAGCTTGTTCCTTTCTGTATGGAGTCCTCCAGGGAGCTTGTTCCTTTCTGTATGGAGTCCTCCAGGGAGCTTGTTCCTGTCTGTATGGAGTCCTCCAGGGAGCTTGTTCCTTCTCACTTGTATTTACAGGAAAGGGACAGGACATCCAAAGGGACATCTAAAGGGACAGGACATCTAAAGGGACAGGACATCTAAAGGGAGAGGACATCTAAAGGGACAGGACATCTAAAGGGAGAGGACATCTAAAGGGACATCTACAGGGACAGGACATCTAAAGGGACATCTACAGGGACAGGACATCTAAAGGGACATCTACAGGGACAGGACATCTACAGGGACAGGACATCTAAAGGGGCAGGACATCTAAAGGGACATCTACAGGGACAGGATATCTACAGGGACAGGACATCTAAAGGGACATCTAAAGGGACATCTACAGGGACAGGACATCTACAGGGACAGGACATCTACAGGGACAGGACATCTAAAGGGACAGGACATCTAAAGGGACAGGACATCTAAAGGGACAGAACATCTACAGGGACAGGACATCTACAGGGACAGGACATCTACAGGGACATGACATCTACAGGGACAGGACATCAAAAGGGACAGGACATCTAAAGGGACAGGACATCTAAAGGGACAGGACATCTACAGGGACAGGACATCTAAAGGGACAGGACATCTAAAGGGACAGGACATCTACAGGGACAGGACATCTAAAGGGACAGGACATCTAAACCACAGTGAAATGGGTTTCCAAGCCAAGCAGTGAGGATAGGGAGGAATATGGGGTTGTCATATGGCTGAGAGATAAACCACTTGCGACTGGCTTGCGACTGGCTACATACAGCAGTCATGTCAGCTCCATAATGCATTAACAGACATGCTGCAGACCGTGCTGCTGCTCCAGTTTTAACTGTTCTGCCCTATTATTTTTCGACCATGCTGGTCATTTATGAACATTTGAACATCTTGGCCATGTTCTGTTATAATCTCCACCCGGCACAGCCAGAAGAGGACTGGCCACCCCACATAGCCTGGTTCCTCTCTAGGTTTCTTCCTAGGTTTTGGCCTTTCTAGGGAGTTTTTCCTAGCCACTGTGCTTCTACACCTGCATTGCTTGCTGTTTGGGGTTTTAGGCTGGGTTTCTGTACAGCACTTTGAGATATCAGCTGATGTACGAAGGGCTATATAAATAAATTTGATTTGATTTGATGTCCATCTGGTGCTCTAGAAGTCACAGCATAGACTAGATCATACATGAATCCTGGACAGATATGACACAACAGCTTCATAGAGGGCTTATAACGCGCCATGCAGTGACAATAGGGTGTCGTAAGAGTCTGACGTACCTGAGAGTGACTATTGACCTCAACCTCCTCAGCAAAGCGAACTTTGACTGGGTTGGACCGGAGTTTAGCTCTCTTCTCTGGGGTGATGAAGGAAGACTTGGGTCCCTGAGAAACCACAGGAGGAGAAATTAGGACTTGGGTCCCTGAGAAACCACAGGAGGAGAAATTAGGACTTTGTGTCCCTGAGAAACCACAGGAGGAGAAATTAGGACTTGGGTCCCTGAGAAACCACAGGAGGAGAAATTAGGACTTGGGTCCCTGAGAAACCACAGGAGGAGAAATTAGGACTTGTGTCCCTGAGAAACCACAGGAGGAGAAAGTAGGACTTGTGTCCCTGAGAAACCACAGGAGGAGAAAGTAGGACTTGTGTCCCTGAGAAACCACAGGAGGAGAAAGTAGGACTTGTGTCCCTGAGAAACCACAGGAGGAGAAAGTAGACAGATTTTCCAAAAGGCACAAGGACACAGACTGCACAAACTGTGGTTTAGCGGTAATGATCACAGCTTAGACAAATAACATTGTCCTCACCCCATCCGGGTTCAAACCCCTTCTCCTTCCTGTATGTCCATCTGTTTCTAAATCAAGTGTCAGTAAACACTAAAACATCTAGATCTGAAAACTAACAGGTAGTGGATAAACAACAGAACCTCAGAGACACTAATCTGACTGATCAACCCAACAGGCTCATAAACAACAGAACCTCAGAGACACTAATCAACCCAACAGGCTGATAAACAACAGAACCTCTGAGACACTAATCAACCCAACAGGCTGATAAACAACAGAACCTCAGAGACACTAATCTGACTGATCAACCCAACAGGCTGATAAACAACAGAACCTCAGAGACACTAATCTGACTGATCAACCCAACAGGCTGATAAACAACAGAACCTCAGAGACACTAATCAACCCAACAGGCTGATAAACAACAGAACCTCAGAGACACTAATCTGACTGATCAACCCAACAGGCTGATATACAACAGAACCTCAGAGACACTAATCTGACTGACCAACCCAACAGGCTGATAACAACAGAACCTCAGAGACACTAATCAACCCAACCCAACAGGCTGATAAACAACAGAACCTCAGAGACACTAATCAATGATCAACCAACAGGCTGATAAACAACAGAACCTCAGAGACACTAATCAACCCAACAGGCTGATAAACAACAGAACATCAGAGACACTAATCAACAACCAACAGGCTGATAAACAACAGAACCTCAGAGACACTAATCAACCCAACAGGCTGATAAACAACAGAACCTCAGAGACACTAATCAACAACCAACAGGCTGATAAACAACAGAACCTCAGAGACACTAATCAACCAACAACAGGCTGATAAACAACAGAACCTCTGAGACACTAATCAAACCCAACAGGCTGATAAACAACAGAACCTCAGAGACACTAATCTGACTGACCAACCCAACAGGCTGATAAACAACAGAACCTCAGAGACACTAATCTGACTGATCAACCCAACAGGCTGATAAACAACAGAACCTCAGAGACACTAATCAACCCAACAGGCTGATAAACAACAGAACCTCAGAGACACTAATCAACCCAACAGGCTGATAAACAACAGAACCTCAGAGACACTAATCAACCCAACAGGCTGATAAACAACAGAACCTCAGAGACACTAATCAACCCAACAGGCTGATAAACAACAGAACCTTCAGAGACACTAATCAACCCAAAACAGGCTGATAAACAAAGAACCTCAGAGACAATGGATCTAAAACTGTAAATGTTGCTTGTCATTTAAGTCATGTTCCTAAAACCCTAATATTGTTGTTGTTGTGGTAATGAAGTGGTTTCTCCACTGTAGGTAACGCCAGCCACTGCAACACATCCAGGGAGTCTTCCTAAAGAGTCTTCCTAAAGAGTCAGTGTTCCTAATGGGTAAAACTATGTGTGTTGTTGTTGTAAAGAGTCAGTGTTCCTAATGGATAAAACTGTTTTGTTGTAAAGAGTCAGTGTTCCTAATGGATAAAACTATGTGTGTTGTTGTTGTAAAGAGTCAGTGTTCCTAATGGGGAAAACTGTGTGTGTTGTTGTAAAGAGTCATTGTTCATAATGGATAAAACTGTGTGTGTTGTTGTAAAGAGTCATTGTTCCTAATGGATAAAACTGTGTGTGTTGTTGACTGATCAACCCAACAGGGATAAAACTGTGTGTGTTGTTGTTGTAAAGAGTCAGTGTTCCTAATGGGGAAAACTGTGTGTGTTGTTGTTGTAAAGAGTCAGGGTTCCTAATGGGGAAAACTGTGTGTGTTGTTGTTGTAAAGAGTCAGTGTTCCTAATGGGGAAAACTGTGTGTGTTGTTGTTGTAAAGAGTCAGGGTTCCTAATGGGGAAAACTGTGTGTGTGTTGTTGTAAAGAGTCAGTGTTCCTAATGGGGACAACTGTGTGTGTTGTTGAGAAGAGTCAGTGTTCCTAATGGATAAAACTGTGTTTGGGTTGAGAAGAGTCAGTGTTCCTAACGGGGAAAACTGTGTGTGTTGTTGTAAAGAGTCAGTGTTCCTAATGGGGAAAACTGTGTGTGTTGTTGTTGTAAAGAGTCAGTGTTCCTAATGGGGAAAACTGTGTGTGTTGTTGTTGAAAGAGTCAGTGTTCCTAATGGATAAAACTGTGTGTTGTTGTTGTAAAGAGTCAGTGTTGCTAATGGGGAAAACTGTGTGTGTTGTAAAGAGTCAGTGTTCCTAATGGATAAAACTGTGTTGTTGTAAAGAGTCAGTGTTCCTAATGGATAAAACTGTGTTGTTGTAAAGAGTCAGTGTTCCTAATGGATAAAACTCTGTGTGTTGTTGTTGTAAAGAGTCAGTGTTCCTAATGGATAAAACTCTGTGTGTGTTGTTGTAAAGAGTCAGTGTTCCTAATGGGGAAAACTGTGTTGTTGTTGTAAAGAGTCAGTGTTCCTAATGGGGAAAACTGTGTGTGTTGTTGAGAAGAGTCAGTGTTCCTAATGGGGAAAACTGTGTTTGTTGTTGTAAAGAGTCAGTGTTCCTAATGGAGAAAACTGTGTGTGTTGTTGTTGAAAGAGTCAGTGTTCCTAATGGATAAAACTGTGTTGTTGTTGTAAAGAGTCAGTGTTCCTAATGGATAAAACTGTGTGTGTTGTTGTAAAGAGTCAGTGTTCCTAATGGGGAAAACTGTGTGTGTTGTTGTTGTAAAGAGTCAGTGTTCCTAATGGGGAAAACTGTGTGTGTTGTTCCTAATGGGGAAAACTGTGTGTGTTGTAAAGAGTCAGTGTTCCTAATGGGGAAAACTGTGTTTGTGTTGTTGTAAAGAGTCAGTGTTCCTAATGGATAAAACTGTGTTGTTGAGAAGAGTCAGTGTTCCTAATGGATAAAACTGTGTGTGTTGTTGAGAAGAGTCAGTGTTCCTAATGGATAAAACTGTGTGTGTTGTTGTTATGAAGAGTCAGTGTTCCTAATGGGGAAAACTGTGTGTGTTGTTGTAAAGAGTCAGTGTTCCTAATGGATAAAACTGTGTGTGTGTTGTTATGAAGAGTCAGTGTTCCTAATGGATAAAACTGTGTGTGTTGTTGAGAAGAGTCAGTGTTCCTAATGGATAAAACTGTGTGTGTTGTTGAGAAGAGTCAGTGTTCCTAATGGATAAAACTGTGTGTGTTGTTGAGAAGAGTCAGTGTTCCTAATGGATAAAGTGTGTTGTTAAAAATATCTGCAGTTGCCCATTCATCAACACGCAAGCAAGCAGACACACACACACACACACGCGCGAGGCCACACTACTAGGTCATAATAAAGGCGTGACAACACTCTGCTGCCTGTGGGGAACCATGATGGAGCACCTGGGTGTGTGTGTGGTTTCTCTGTTGGTGAAGAGAGCAACTGTTAAGGAAGAATACAACATGGAAAACATAGTGACTCACCGCTGAGTTTCTGAGGACCGTTATCATCACAGAGTGCTGACACTCCCTAGGGGGAGGGAGAGAGAGAGAGAGAGAGAGAGAGAGAGAGAGAGAGAGAGAGAGAGAGAGAGAGACAGAGAGAGAGAGTCAGAGAGACAGAGAGTCAGAGAGACAGAGAGACAGAGAGTCAGAGAGACAGAGAGAGAGAGAGAGAGAGAGAGAGAGAGAGAGAGAGAGAGAGAGAGAGAGAGGCAGAAACAGACACAGAAAGAGAGAGGGACAGAGAGTGGGGGTCAATATGATAAATAAATGCTTGTGTGTTTGTGAGTGTGTATGCATGCGTGTGTGTGTGTGTGTGCGTGTGTGTTATTGTACCTGATGAGGTCAGTCGCTTGCTCTGGGGTCAGGTCGTCGACGGCAACATTGTTGATCTTTACGACCTGGTCGCCAGGAACGAGCCTTCCATCAGCCGGCCCCGCTACCCACACACAAACACACAGGATCCTCTTCCTCATCATCTTGATCAACAGAGTATATAACAGATCATTGCTGATAAAGGATGCCAAAGATATACTTATTTCCAAAACACCAAGAGACTGTCTCTCTGACTCTCTCTCTCTGTCTCTCTGACTCTCTCTCTCTCTCTCTCTCAGACTCTGACTCTCTCTCTGACTCTGACTCTCTCTCTGACTCTGACTCTCTGTCTGAAAACCAGTTGTGAAACTTACAGAAATGTTTGACCTCTGTCATTGCCAACAAAGGGTATATAACAAAGTATTGAGATAAACTTTTGTTATTGACCAAATACTTATTTTCCACCATATTTGCAAATAAATTCATTAAAAATCCTACAATGTGATTTTCTGGATTTTTTTTTCTCATTTTGTCTGTCATAGTTGAAGTGTCCCTATGATGAAAATTACAGGCCTCTCTCATCTTTTTAAGTGGGAGAACTTGCACAATTGGTGGCTGACTAAATACTTTTCTGCCCCACTGTATATACAGTAGGTCTGTGAGGGTAGTCTATATACAGTAGGTCTGTGAGGGTAGTCTATATACAGTAGCTCTGTGAGGGTAGTCTATATACAGTAGGTCTGTGAGGGTAGTCTATATACAGTAGGTCTGTGAGGGTAGTCTATATACAGTAGGTCTGTGAGGGTAGTCTATATACAGTAGGTCTGTGAGGGTAGTCTATATACAGTAGGTCTGTGAGGGTAGTCTATATACACTAGCTCTGTGAGGGTAGTCTATATACAGTAGCTATGTGAGGGTAGTCTATATACAGTAGGTCTGTGAGGGTAGTCTATATACAGTAGGTCTGTGAGGGTAGTCTATATACAGTAGGTCTGTGAGGGTAGTCTATATACAGTAGGTCTGTGAGGGTAGTCTATATACACTAGCTATGTGAGGGTAGTCTATATACAGTAGGTCTGTGAGGGTAATCTATATTCACTAGCTCTGTGAGGGTAGTCTATATACAGTAGGTCTGTGAGGGTAGTCTATATACAGTAGGTCTGTGAGGGTAGTCTATATACAGTAGGTCTGTGAGGGTAGTCTATATACAGTAGGTCTGTGAGGGTAGTCTATACACATCCATACACACAGGGCCCAGTAGGTCTGTGAGGTACTATACAGCATTATAAAGCCTTTGGTGTCCTATTGAGGGTAGTCAGTCCCCTGAACCGTTCCTCTCATTACTGTAACCACCACCACACACACACCAGCAATACTTCCACTAGCTCAGCAACCTTCCCCTCCTCTCACTACAGTAGGTCCCAAATGGCACCCTATTCTATA
This sequence comes from Oncorhynchus nerka, assembly GCF_034236695.1. Taxonomy (NCBI): domain Eukaryota; kingdom Metazoa; phylum Chordata; class Actinopteri; order Salmoniformes; family Salmonidae; genus Oncorhynchus; species Oncorhynchus nerka. The sequence continues at coordinate 7,784,996 of NC_088413.1, read as the reverse complement.
TAGGGCACTGTGACTAGGACTGGTCAAAAGTAGTACACTATATAGGGAATCTGTGGTGCCTATATAGCGTAGGTCTGTGAGGGTACCCTCAGTCTCCACCTGGGGTAGTCTTAACAACACAAACCCTAATGGAGCCTCTGGAACCACACAAAACCCCTCTTCTCCCTTTTCTGTACAGCCTGTCAATCTCAATGACATCACAATCGGATTCAATAATTTGATCATAGATGTAGTTGGATCCTGCACCTGATGGAGTAATGACTAGCAAGACTGCCAGGATCTCAGTTTAGCAAAGGATGATTGGTCAAAAGACTGCCACCTGAATTCAACAGCATAACTCATTGGTCTGATTTCTGCCACCCAACCAACCAAATTATTAAATCAAATCTTCAAGTGACCTGAAACCATAGGTTTGTTTTTTCTCTTGCTGTTTTTCTCATCAGATGTTGATTGTTAAATTAATCTGTCCAGCGGTCCCAAGCTCATGACAGCACAATATAGTCCTATGTCAGGGTTATGATAGTCCTATGTCAGGTTATGATAGTCCTGTCAGGGCTCTTATGATAGTCCTATGTCAGGGTTATGATAGTCCTATGTCAGGGTTATGATAGTCCTATGTCAGGGTTATGATAGTCCTATGTCAGGGTTATGATAGTCCTATGTCAGGGTCTATGATAGTCCTGTCAGGGTTTATGATAGTCCTATGTCAGGTTATGATAGTCCTATACACTAGCTCTGTGAGGGTTATGATAGTCCTATGTCAGGGTTATGATAGTCCTGTCAGGTAGGTTATGATAGTCCTATGTCAGGGTTATGATAGTCCTATGTCAGGGTTATGATAGTCCTATGTCAGGTTCTGATAGTCCTATGTCAGGGTTATGATAGTCCTATATACAGTAGGTCAGGGTTATGATAGTCCTATGTCAGGGTTGTGATAGTCCTATGTCAGGGTTATGATAGTACTATGTCAGGTTATGATAGTCCTATGTCAGGGTTATGGTATGATAGTCCTATGTCAGGGTTATGATAGTCCTATGTCAGGGTTATGATAGTCCTATGTCAGGGTTATGATAGTCCTATGTCAGGTTATGATAGTCCTATGTCAGGTTATGATAGTCCTATCAGGGTTATGATAGTCCTGTCAGGGTTGTGAGATAGTCCTATGTCAGGGTTATGATATCCTATGTAGGTCTGTGATAGTCCTATGGCAGGGTTATGATAGTCCTATGTCAGGGTTATGATAGTCCTATGTCAGGGTTATGATAGTCCTATGTCAGGGTTATGATAGTCCTGTCAGGGTTATGATAGTCCTATGTCAGGGTTATGATAGTCCTATGTCAGGTTATGATAGTCCTGTCAGGGTTATGATAGTCCTATGTCAGGGTTATGATAGTCCTATGTCAGGGTTATGATAGTCCTATGTCAGGGTTATGATAGTCCTATGTCAGGGTTATGATAGTCCTATGTCAGGTTATGATAGTCCTATGTCAGGGTTATGATAGTCCTGTCAGGGTTATGATAGTCCTATGTCAGGGTTATGATAGTACTATGTCAGGTTATGATAGTCCTATGTCAGGTTATGATAGTCCTGTCAGGGTTATGATAGTCCTATGTCAGGGTTATGATAGTCCTATGTCAGGGTTATGATAGTCCTATGTCAGGTTATGATAGTCCTATGTCAGGGTTATGATAGTCCTATGTCATGTTTATGTAGCCTACCTGGGGTGATGTCCTGCACCAGTATGGGTGTCTGAGGTGTCAGGGTGATTCCATGAGTGTTGAGGAGGGGGTCTCGTAGGATCTGGACGGTCAGTCTAACCGGGTAGCTGTTCTTCTGGTCCTGACCGCTAGACTCTCCCCCCGCAGCCGCCTTCCCATCTACCAGGATACGCTCTCTGATTGGGGTAGAGACCAGGTATCAGCCAGAGGACAAGGTATCAGCCAATCAAAACAAACAAGGTACTTCCTCATAATAGTCTCCAACAGATGATGTCCAATATTGCCTTGAATAACTAGGCCTAACCCAAATAAAACCATTTAGACAAACCCATTACTATCCCCCAGGCTAACCTAGACAAAACCATTACTAGCCCCCAGGCCTAACCCAGACAAAACCATTCAGACAAACCCATTACTATCCCCCAGGCTAACCTAGACAAAACCATTACTAGCCCACAGGCCTAACCCAGACAAACCCATTACTATCCCCCAGGCTAACCTAGACAAAACCATTACTAGCTCCCTGGCCTAACCCAGACAAAACCATTCAGACAAACCCATTACTATCCCCCAGGCTAACCTAGACGAAACCATTACTAGCCCCCAGGCCTAACCCAGACAAAACCATTCAAACAAACCCATTACTATCCCCCAGGCTAACCTAGACAAAACCATTACTAGCCTCCATGCCTAACCCAGACAAACCCATTACTATCTCCCAGGCTAACCTAGACAAAACCATTACTAGCCCCCAGGCCTAACCCAGACAAACCCATTTCTACCCTGCAGGCCTAACCCAGACAAAACCATTACTAGCTCCCTGGCTAACCCAGACATTCCCAAACTAGCCGGGCCTAATGCCAAAGCTAACTGTGTTACGTGGCCGGCCTGGTTAGTACTAACCTGCTGCTGGAATCCCTGGCTAACCCAGTCAAACCCAAAGCTAACCGTGTTCCGTGGCCGGCCTGGTTAGTACTAACCTGCTGCTGGAATCCCTGGCTAACCCAGTCAAACCCAAAGCTAACCGTGTTCCGTTCAAACAAACCGGCCTGGTTAGTACTAACCTGCTGCTGGAATCCCTGGCTAACCCAGTCAAACCCAAAGCTAACCGTGTTCCGTGGCCGGCCTGGTTAGTACTAACCTGCTGCTGGAATCCCTGGCTAACCCAGTCAAACCCAAAGCTAACCGTGTTCCGTGGCCGGCCTGGTTAGTACTAACCTGCTGCTGGAATCCCTGGCTAACCCCTGCTGCTGGAATCCCTGGCTAACCCAGTCAAACCCAAAGCTAACCGTGTTCCGTGGCCGGCCTGGTTAGTACTAACCTGCTGCTGGAATCCCTGGCTAACCCAGTCAAACCCAAAGCTAACCGTGTTCCGTGGCCGGCCTGGTTAGTACTAACCTGCTGCTGGAATCCCTGGCTAACCCAGTCAAACCCAAAGCTAACCGTGTTCCGTGGCCGGCCTGGTTAGTACTAACCTGTTGCTGGAATCCCTGGCTAACCCAGTCAAACCCAAAGCTAACCCTGTTATGCGGCCGGCCTGGTTGGTACTAACCTGCTGCTGGAATCCCTGGAGCGTCGTAGCCATCGCCCCACCACCTGCTCCACCCGACTGGTCCTGCGGGACGGGGAGCGGCTTCTGTCCCGCTCCTCCATTTAACTACAGACAGGGGTTAAAGGTCAGAGGCCAAGGATGAGAGCAGGGGTTCAAATATAGATTAACATTGTGACTATTGTTCCATTGCCTGCATTAGAGGTATGCACACAGATGTGTCATAGTCCTGTCAGGGTTATGATAGTCTTTCAATGAGCAACATTTCCTGTATGACCTAGGGATGTCTGACTGGGAGGGTGTGTCCTCTATCTCTGATTCAGATCTTTAAATGTTTTACCTCTCAGTTTAACTGTTGCAGATCAGCATGCCCCATATAAAAAATCAAGGGTTAAAGACAGCTCTAATCCATATGGATCACGCATTAATTGTCAGAAAGGGCTAAAGCTAAATTGACTGATTCTACCTCTTGACTGGCTCCTCTTGACTGGGCTAAAGCTAAATTGACTGATTCTACCTCTTGATTGGCTCCTCTTGACTGGGCTAAAGCTAAATTGACTGATTCTACCTCTTGACTGGCTCCTCTTGACTGGGCTAAAGCTAAATTGACTGATTCTACCTCTTGACTGGCTCCTTTTGACTGGGCTAAAGCTAAATTGACTGATTCTACCTCTTGACTGGCTCCTCTTGACTGGGCTAAAGCTAAATTGATAACTACCGGACAGTTTCTAAACTATCTTGCCATGCAAAAAAATATTAGAATCACTGGCACCTTTCAGCTAAGAAGTTGTTTTTTTTAAACTTCAAACTACACACAGTGGCCAGTTTAGGAAGACCACCCTGTTCACAAAAATGGATCGCTCCTACAGGCAGTGACTCACATGGCTGTGGCTTGCTAAATAAAGCAGGCAGACAGGCATTAAGGCATTCAGTTACTGTTCCATTGAACGTTAGAATGGTCAAAACGAGTGACCGAAGCAGCTTTGAGCATGGTATGGCCGCCGGTGCCGGGCGCGGCAGTTCCAGTATCTCAGAAACGGCCTCCTGTGTTTTTCACGACAGTGTCCAGGGTTTACAGAGAATGGTGAGACAAACAAAACACATCCAGTCCTGTGGGCGTAAACAACTCGTTGACTAGATGGGTTGAAGGAAAATGGAAAGAATCGCACAAAGCTTAATAGGCAGTCCACAAAAAGACAAATAATGGTGCAGTACAACAGTCGTTGATACTTGTCACGGATGAGCTATTGCAGCAGACAAGCACCCCGGGTTCCACTACTATCAGCTAAAAACAAGAAGAAATGGCTCCTGCGGGCACGCAATCACCAACACCGGACAAATGAGGAATGGAAATACATTGCCTTGTCCGATGAATCCCGGTTCCTGTTGCGTCATGCTTATGGGGCCATGAGTCCACCAGTCCTGCCTGCTGTCAACGGTACAGGCTGGTGGCGGAGGTGTACTGGTGTGGGGAATGTTTTCCTGGCACACGTTAGGTCCCTTGATACCAACGGAACAATGTCTCCAAGTCCAAAGGGGGGTCCGAGCAGGTAGTCAATGGGGGAGTGTACAAAGCATCTTTCCATGACAGACTGACCAGGTGATTCCAGGTTAAAACTATGATCCATTATTGATGCCACCTGTTAAATCCACTTCAGTCAGTGTAGATGAAGGGGAGGAGACGGGTTAAAGAAGGATTTTTAGGCGTTGAGACAATTGAGACATGGATTGTGTCTGTGTGCCATTCAGAGGGTGAATGGGTAAGACAGAAGATTTACGTGCCTTTGAACAGGGTATGGTAGAACTCATAAAAACATGTGATACCAAACCCATTCACATTGGTAGTTAACTCTTGACATTCCTCGGGCCGCCACCAAACCAGCTACATGCAAATGTAGTTTTAACACTCCACATTTTGGACATTTTGGACAATTCATTACATTTGGATTCCCTGGTGCCACTAAAGTGGTTTAAAACCCTGATGATAAATGAGTTCAACGAGGTGTGCAATTATTTTGACTTTATATGTAGTTTATGATGTTCTAATGTACTGGTTTTTCCATCTGGTTATTCCATCTGGTTATTCCATCTGGTTACTCCATCTGGTTTTTCTATCTGGTTATTCCATCTGGTTATTCCATCTGGTTAGTCCATCTGGTTTTTCTATCTGGTTATTCCATCTGGTTATTCCATCTGGTTAGTCCATCTGGTTATTCTATCTGGTTATTCCATCTGGTTATTCTATCTGGTTATTCTATCTGGTCATTCCATCTGGTTTTCCATCTGGTCATTCCACCTGGTTATTCCATCTGGTTATTCTATCTGGTTATTCCATCTGGTTATTCCATCTGGTTTGTCCATCTGGTTATTCTATCTGGTCATTCCATCTGGTTACTCCATCTGGTTATTCTATCTGGTTATTCCATCTGGTTATTCCATCTGGTTAGTCCATCTGGTTATTCCATCTGGTTATTCTATCTGGTTATTCCATCTGGTTATTCCATATGGTTATTCCATCTGGTTAGTCCATCTGGTCATTCCATCTGGTTATTCCATCTGGTTATTCTATCTGGTTATTCCATCTGGTTATTCCATCTCGTTAGTCCATCTGGTTATTCTATCTGGTCATTCCATCTGGTTATTCCATCTGGTTATTCTATCTGGTTATTCCATCTGGTTATTCCATCTGGTTATTCTATCTGGTTATTCCATCTGGTTAGTCCATCTGGTTATTCTATCTGGTTATTCTATCTGGTTATTCCATCTGGTCATTCCATCTGGTTATTCCATCTGGTTATTCTATCTGGTTATACATCTGGTTATTCCATCTGGTTAGTCCATCTGGTTATTCCATCTGGTTATTCTATCTGGTTATTCTATCTGGTTGCATTCCATCTGGTTATTCCATCTGGTTATTCCATCTGGTCATTCCATCTGGTTATTCCATCTGGTTATTCTATCTGGTTATTCCATCTGGTTATTCCATCTGGTTAGTCCATCTGGTTATTCTATCTGGTTATTCCATCTTGTTATTCCATCTGGTTATTCCATCTGGTTATTCTATCTGGTTATTCCATCTGGTTATTCCATCTGGTTATTCCATCTGGTTATTCCATCTTGTTATTCTATCTGGTTATTTCCATCCATCTGGTTATTCCATCTGGTTATTCCATCTGGTCATTCCATCTGGTTATTCTGGTTATTCTATCTGGTTATTCCATCTGGTTATTCTATCTGGTCATTCCATCTGGTTATTCCATCTGGTTATTCTATCTGGTTATTCCATCTGGTTATTCTATCTTGTCATTCCATCTGGTTATTCCATCTGGTTATTCTATCTGGTTATTCCATCTTGTTATTCTATCTGGTTATTCCATCTTGTTATTCTATCTCGTTATTCCATCTTGTTATTCTATCTGGTCATTCCATCTGGTTATTCCATCTAGTTATTATATCTGGTTATTCTATCTGGTTATTCCATCTGGTCATTCCATCTGGTTATTCCATCTGGTTATTCCATCTGGTTATTCCATCTGGTTATTCCATC
>NC_088413.1:7688181-7773181 GCF_034236695.1 Oncorhynchus nerka | reverse complement strand
TTGAGGGGGATGGAGGAGAGGTTGAGGGGATGGAGGAGAGGGTGAGGGGGATGGAGGAGAGGTTGAGGGGACGGCGTGCGACAGAGAACAACCCACTAGAGAGGTGGCCACCCCCACAGAGAAGCCAGCAGAACAGCCCACCTCAGCACCCAACAAAAGTCTCGACACCACAGCAGAACAGTCCACACCAGACCCTGACCATAGAGTCGACATCACAGCAGAACAGACAAATGAAGAACCCCAAGCCCAGCAGCTCTCACCCCCTCTGAGCACCCCCTTGTCAGCCTGCCTGATAGCCCTTCTGACAACCCCCCCACACCCACTGAGGACAAACACAAGACACAGATTGTACTACTTATGGACTCAAATGGGAAATATGTAGAAGAAAAAAAACTTTTTCCCAAACACAGTGTGTCTAAACTCTGGTGTCCAAACACCCAGCGCGCCCTAGACCTTCTGTCTAAGGCCAAACTAGGGTCACCCAGCCACATAATAATACACACAGGCACAAACAACCTGAGAGCACAGCAAGAAAGAGTGGCCACAGCACTGAAGGGAGTGATTGAAAAGGCTTCTTCTACTTTCCCCAACGCACAAGTGGTTATCTCCACCCTGCTACCACGAAAAGACTTCCACCCTGCCACAATACAGCGGGTAAATGCAAGTATTTTCCGTGACTGTGCCTCAAAACCAAATGTTTTCCTGGCCCACCACTCCACCCTGGACTTGAACAGCCTCTATGACCAGGTCCACCTCTACAAGGCAGCAGTGCCCACCTTTGCCCGAACTCTAAAGGACATCGCTCTCAAACGTATCCCCAACACTTCACACAGGAGCAACAGATCAATAGACACGCCACCCAGACCGGCGAGACACCCTCCCAGACCTGCAGGACCCCCCCCCCCTGGACCTACACATAGAGGACCCACGCCAAGAGGAATTACATCCAGACCACCGCACACCCAGACACATCCACACCCCCACCCCAACCAATCAACACCCCCCCACGTCAACCATGCCCACACCCCATTTAGGCCCCCTCAGATCATACCTATGCCACTCCTGCCCACCCCATGCACCCCACCCCCGCAAAGAGGGCCTCAACATGGAAGCCACACATACGCCCAGGTAGTGAGCGGGCAAACAGTCCCAACCCCCACTCTCACACTCGCCCAAGCCAATGGCATGTACCAGATGCTCAGCAGGCTCTGCTCACACTTACTGGCCTGAGGCCAAACCACGACCAACAACATTGGACACTCTATGGAACAAAAAGCATTCACTATATCATCCTGGAATATCCAAGGCCTGAGGTCATCTGCCTTTGGCCTGAAGAGCAGAAACCCGGACTTCACCAAAGAAATCGGTAATACAGACATTGTCATCCTGCAAGAAACCTGGTATAGAGGAGACAGACCCACTGGTTGCCCTCTAGGTTACAGAGAGCTGGTAGTCCCATCCACCAAACTACCAGGTGTGAAACAGGGAAGGGACTCAGGGGTATGCTAATTTGGTATAGAGCAGACCTAACTCACTCCATTAAATTAATCAAAACAGGAACATTCTACATTTGGCTAGAAATTCAAAAGGAAATTATCCTAACAGAGAAAAATGTCCTCCTGTGTGCTACCTATATCCCCCCACTAGAATCCCCATATTTTAATGGAGACAGCTTCTCCATCCTGGAGGGCGAAATCAATCATTTCCAGGCCCAGGGACATGTACTAGTCTGTGGCGACCTAAATGCCAGAACCGGACAAGAACCTGACACCCTCAGCACACAGGGGGACAAACATCTGCCTGGAGGTGACAGCATCCCCTCCCACATATGCCCCCATAGGCACAACTATGACAACATAACCAACAAAAACGGGTCACAACTCCTGCAGCTCTGTCGCACGCTGGGTATGTACATAGTCAATGGTAGGCTTCGAGGGGACTCCTATGGTAGGTACACCTATAGCTCATCTCTTGGCAGTAGTACTGTAGACTACTTTATCACTGACCTCAACCCAGAATCTCTCAGAGCGTTCACAGTCAGCCCACTGACACCCCTATCAGACCACAGCAAAATCACAGTCTACTTAAACAGAGCAATACTCAATCACGAGGCATCAAAGCCAAAAGAACTGAGTAACATTAAGAAATGCTATAGATGGAAGGAATGCAGTTTGGAAACCTACCAAAAAACAATTAGGCAACAACAAATTCAATCCCTTTTAGACAATTTCCTGGGTAAAACGTTCCACTGTAATAGTGAAGGTGTAAACCTGGCAGTAGAAAATCTTAACAGTATATTTGACCTCTCAGCTTCCCTATCAAATCTAAAAATCTCAAATAGAAAACCGAAGAAAATTAACAATAATGACAAATGGTTTGATGAAGAATGCAAAAATCTAAGAAAGAAATTGAGAAACCTGTCCAACCAAAAACATAGAGACCCGGAAAACCTGAGTCTACGCCTTCACTATGGTGAATCACTAAAACAATACAGAAATACACTACGGAAAAGAAGGAACAGCATGTCAGAAATCAGCTCAATGCAATTGAAGAATCCATAGACTCTAACCACTTCTGGGAAAATTGGAAAACACTAAACAAACAACAACACGAAGAATTATCTATCCAAAATGGAGATGTATGGGTAAACCACTTCTCCAATCTTTTTGGTTCTATAACAAAGAACAAAGAGCAAAAACATATACATGATCAAATACAGATCTTAGAATCAACTATTAAAGACTACCAGAACCCACTGGATTCTCCAATTACATTGAATGAGTTACAGGACAAAATAAAAACCCTTCAACCCAAAAAGGCCTGTGGTGTCGATGGTATCCTCAATGAAATGATCAAATATACAGACAACAAATTCCAATTGGCTATACTAAAACTCTTTAACATCATACTTAGCTCTGGCATCTTCCCCAATATTTGGAACCAAGGACTGATCACCCCAATCCACAAAAGTGGAGACAAATTTGACCCCAATAACTACCGTGGAATATGTGTCAACAGTAACCTTGGGAAAATCCTCTGCATTATTATTAACAGCAGACTCGTACATTTCCTCAATGAAAACAATGTACTGAGCAAATGTCAAATTGGCTTTTTACCAAATTACCGTACAACAGACCATGTATTCACCCTGCACACCCTAATTGACAACCAAACAAACCAAAACAAAGGCAAAGTCTTCTCATGCTTTGTTGATTTCAAAAAAAAGCCTTCGACTCAATCTGGCATGAGGGTCTGCTATACAAACTGATGGAAAGTGGTGTTGGGGGTAAAACATACGACATTATAAAATCCATGTACACAAACAACAAGTGTGCGGTTAAAATTGGCAAAAACACACACATTTCTTCACACAGGGTCGTGGGGTTAGACAGGGATGCAGCTTAAGCCCCACCCTCTTCAACATATATATCAACGAATTGGCGCGGGCACTAGAAAAGTCTGCAGCACCCGGCCTCCCCTGCTAGAATCCGAAGTCAAATGTCTGCTGTTTGCTGATGATCTGGTGCTTCTGTCACCAACCAAGGAGGGCCTACAGCAGCACCTAGATCTTATGCACAGATTCTGTCAGACCTGGGCCCTGACAGTAAATCTCAGTAAGACCAAAATAATGGTGTTCCAAAAAGGTCCAGTCACCAGGACCACAAATACAAATTCCATCTAGACACTGTTGCCCTAGAGCACACAAAAAACTATACATACCTTGGCCTAAACATCAGCGCCACAGGTAACTTCCACAAAGCTGTGAACGATCTGAGAGACAAGGCAAGAAGGGCATTCTATGCCATCAAAAGAAACATACATTTCAACATACCAATTAGGATTTGGCTAAAAATACTTGAATCAGTCATAGAGCCCATTGCCCTTTATGGTTGTGAGGTCTGGGGTCCGCTCACCAACCAAGACTTCACAAAATGGGACAAACACCAAATTGAGACTCTACACGCAGAATTCTGCAAAAATATCCTCTGTGTACAACGTAAAACACCAAATAATGCATGCAGAGCAGAATTAGGCCGATACCCACTAATTATCAAAATCCAGAAAAGAGCCGTTAAATTCTACAACCACCTAAAAGGAAGCGATTCACAAACCTTCCATAACAAAGCCATCACCTACAGAGAGATGAACGTGGAGAAGAGTCCCCTAAGCAAGCTGGTCCTGGGGCTCTGTTCACAAACACAAGCACACCCTACAGAGCCCCAGGACAACAGCACAATTAGACCCAACCAAATCATGAGAAAACAAAAAGATAATTACTTAACACATTGGAAAGAATTAACAAAAAAACAGAGCAAACTAGAATGCTATTTGGCCCTACACAGAGAGTACACAGCGGCAGAATACCTGACCACTGTGACTGACCCAAAATTAAGGAAAGCTTTGACTATGTACAGACTCAGTGAGCATAGCCTTGCTATTGAGAAAGGCCGCCATAGGCAGACATGGCTCTCAAGAGAAGACAGGCTATGTGCTCAATGCCCACAAAATGAGGTGGAAACTGAGCTGCACTTCCTAACCTCCTGCCCAATGTATGACCATATTAGAGAGACATATTTCCCCCAGATTACACAGATCCACAAAGAATTCGAAAACAAATCCAATTTTGAAAAACTCCCATATCTTTTGGGTGAAATTCCACAGTGTGCCATCACAGTGTGCCATCACAGCAGCAAGATTTGTGACCTGTTGCCACGAGAAAAGGGCAACCAGTGAAGAACAAACACCATTGTAAATACAACCCATATTTATGCTTATTCATTTTATCTTGTGTCCTTTAACTATTTGTACATTGTATATATATATATATATAATATGACATTTGTAATGTCTTTACTGTTTTGAAACTTCTGTATGTGTAATGTTTACTGTTAATTTTTGTTGTTTTTCACTTTATATATTCACTTTGTATGTTGTCTACCTCACTTGCTTTGGCAATGTTAACACATGTTTCCCATGCCAATAAAGCCCTTGAATTGAATTGAATTGAATTGAGAGAGAGAGGGAGGGAGGGAGGGAGGGAGGGAGGGAGGGAGGGAGGGAGGGAGGGAGGAAGGAAGGAGGAGAGACAGGGAGGGAGGGAGAGAGAGACAGAGAGAGAGACAGAGAGAGGGAGACAGAGAGACAGAGAGACAGAGAGAGGGAGACAGAGAGACAGAGACCGAGAGACAGAGAGAGACAGAGAGACAGAGAGAGAGACAGAGAGAGACAGAGAGAGAGACAGAGAGAGACAGAGAGAGACAGAGAGAGATAGAGAGAGACAGAGAGAGATAGAGAGACAGAGAGACAGAGCGAGACAGAGAGACAGAGAGACAGAGAGAGACAGAGAGAGAGACTGTATGTGTAATGTTCTGTATGTGTAATGTTCTGTATGTGTAATGTTTACTGTTAATTTTTATTGATTATTTAACTTTTGTATATTATCTACCTAACTTGCTTTGGCAATGTTAACACATGTTTCCCATGCCATTAAAGCCCATTGAATTGAATTGAGACAGAGACCGAGAGACAGAGAGACAGAGAGAGAGACAGAGAGAGACAGAGAGAGACAGAGAGAGATAGAGAGACAGAGAGACAGAGCGAGACAGAGAGAGACAGAGCGAGACAGAGAGAGACAGAGAGAGAGAGAGAGAGAGAGAGAGAGAGCGAGAGAGACAGAGAGACAGAGAGACAGAGAGACAGAGAGAGAGAGAGAGAGAGAGAGAGAGAGAGAGAGAGAGAGAGAGAGAGAGAGAGAGAGAGAGAGAGAGAGAGAGAGAGAGAGACAGACAGAGAGAGAGAGAGACAGAGAGACAGAGAGAGAGAGAGAGACAGAGAGAGAGAGAGACAGAGAGAGAGAGAGAGAGAAAGACAGAGAGAAAGCAGTGTCTCCAGAGACTGTTGTCTACTATGAGTCATGGTCACATTAGCCCTCAATCTGTCCGTCTGTCTGTTTTGTTTGTCCATCTCAAGTTACACACACACACACACACACACACACACACACACACACACACACACACACACACACACACACACACACACACACACACACACACACAGGAAGGGGGGAAAGAGTAAACCAGAGTAAACATTACTGAATCACACCAGGGCCTGTCATCACAAAGCATTTCAGAGTAGGAGTGTTGATCTAGGATCAGGTCTCCCCTGTCTGTGTTGTAATCTCATTCATTCTGATATAGGATCAGGTCTCCCCTGTCCATGTTGTAATCTCATTCATTCTGATCTAGGATCAGGTCTCCCCTGTCCATGTTGTAATCTCATTCATTCTGATCTAGGATCAGGTCTCCCTGTCCATGTTGTAATCTCATTCATTCTGATCTAGGATCAGGTCTCCCCTGTCCATGTTGTAATCTCATTCATTCTGATCTAGGATCAGGTCTCCCCTGTCCATGTTGTAATCTCATTCATTCTGATCTAGGATCAGGTCTCCCCTGTCCATGTTGTAATCTCATTCATTCTGATCTAGGATCAGGTCTCCTCTGTCCATGTTGTAATCTCATTCATTCTGATCTAGGATCAGGTCTCCCTGTCCATGTTGTAATCTCATTCATTCTGATCTAGGATCAGGTCTCCCCTGTCCATGTTGTAATCTCATTCATTCTGATCTAGGATCAGGTCTCCCCTGTCCATGTTGTAATCTCAGTCATTCTGATCTAGGATCAGGTCTCCCCTGTCTGTGTTGTAATCTCATTCATTCTGATCTAGGATCAGGTCTCCCCTGTCCATGTTGTAATCTCATTCATTCTGATCTAGGATCAGGTCTCCCCTGTCCATGTTGTAATCTCATTCATTCTGATCTAGGATCAGGTCTCCCCTGTCCATGTTGTAATCTCATTCATTCTGATCTAGGATCAGGTCTCCCCTGTCCATGTTGTAATCTCATTCATGATGATTTACAAGTCAAACTAATCCTAGACCAGCACTCCTACTCTGAGACTTTGTGATTACAGGCCCAGACCTAAACAGAACCATACTAGGTTAGACCAGACTAACAGAACCAGACCAGACCAGACTAACAGAACAAGACCAGGCCCAGACCTAACAGAACCTTACCAATTTTATCAACTATTTACGTTTAAAAAAAAACTAGACAGAGAGAAACAACTAAACTTACAAAAGTAGTTTGAAATGTTTTGGCAAAGTTTACAGGTCACTTTTGAGATATTTTCTAGTCACGTTGAGCAAGTTGGAACCGGTGTTTTTCTGGATCAGACGCGCCAAATAAATGGACATTTTGGATAGAAATTGACGGAATTAATCGAACAAAAGGACCATTTGTGATGTTTATGGGACATATTGGAGTGCCAAAGAAGATGTTTATGGGACATATTGGAGTGCCATCAGAAGATGTTTATGGGACATATTGGAGTGCCATCAGAAGATGTTTATGGGACATATTGGAGTGCCATCAGAAGATGTTTATGGGACATATTGGAGTGCCATCAGAAGATGTTTATGGGACATATTGGAGTGCCAACAGAAGATGTTTATGGTACATATTGGAGTGCCATCAGAAGATGTTTATGGGACATATTGGAGTGCCAACAGAAGATGTTTATGGGACATATTGGAGTGCCAACAGAAGATGTTTATGGGACATATTGGAGTGCCATCAAAAGAAGCTCGTCAAAGGTAAGTCATGAATTATATTGTTATTTCTGTGTTTTGTGTCGCGCCTGCAGGGTTGAAATATGATTCTCTCTCTTTGTTTACGGAGGTGCGATCCTCAGATAATAGCATCGTTGGCTTTCCCCCGAAAAGCCTTTTTGAAATCTGACATGTTGGCTGGATTCACAACAAGTGTAGCTTTAATTTGCTATCTTACATGCGTGATTTAATGAAAGTTTGATTTTTCTAGTAATTTATTTGAATTTGGCGCTCTGCATTTTCACTGGCATTTGGCCCAGAGAGGTTAACCCAGTCCTGGAATGGGCACATTCCTCAAAACTGACCTGCCATCCAGGCTCCCGTTAGATGACGCTTTAGGTGGCTTTCCAACCGTCCATTTAATTCCCCTTCCCAAGTTACCCTCAGCCAAGGAGACGGCTCAGCCAAGGAGACGGCTCAGCCAAGGAGACGGCTCAGCCAAGGAGACGGCTCAGCTCAGGGTGCAGCACGTCTTCCGGATCCATGGACTTCCGGTGGACATGGTCTCCACTTCTGGTTCTGGAAGGCGTTCTGCACCCTCATTGGGTCGTCAGCCAGCCTGTCTTCTGGTTTCCACCCCCAATCTAACGGCCAGTTGGAGCGAGCCAATCAGGACCTGGCAACAGCCCTTCATTAATTTGTCTCCTCCAACCCCACCACATGGAGCCAGCAACTTGAACTTGAACGGCCCTGTTGGTTAAGGGCTTGTAAAGTAAGCATTTCATGGTAAGGTCTACACTTGTTATATTCGGTGCAGGTGACAAAGTTTGATTTCTTTGGGTGGAATACGTCCACCACAGCCTTCCCTGCTCGGCTACTGGTCTCTCACCCATCGAGTGTCTCTTGGGATATCAGCCCCCGCCCTTCCCCGAGCAAGAGGAGGAAGTCAGCCATCCCTGCTCGGCTACTGGTCTCTCACCCATCGAGTGTCTCTTGGGATATCAGCCCCCACTCTTCCCCGAGCAAGAGGAGGAAGTCAGCCATCCCTCTGCCCAGATGTTCATCCGCTGCTGTCTCCGTACCTGGAAGCGAGCCCGGGCCGAGCTGTTGAAGACCATTTCCAGGTATCGGCGACAAGCTGATCGCCACCGGACCCCAGCTCCCTGCTATCGGCTCAGTCAGAGGATATGGCTGTCCACTCGGGACCTGCCCTTCCGGCTGGACTCCGGTAAACTTCCCCCCCGTTTCATCGGCCCTAACCATCTCTAAAGTACTTATCCTCTCTGCACCCTCCGTATACATCCACTTTTCATGTGTCTGGGATTAAACTTCCCCCCCCCGTTTCATCGGCTCTTCCCCATTTCTAAAGTACTTATGCTCTCTGCTGTTCGTCTTCTGATGCACCGCACCCTCCGTAGACATCCCACAGATTAAACTTCTGTCTCCTCTTTCTGTTTGTCTGTTGCCAGTTTGTCTTGTCAGTTTTTACCAGTGTGATTTCACGTTTTCTTGTTTCTCAAGTATTTTTTTCCCAAGTTTTCTCGGTTCTGACCATTCAGCCCTGACCCTGAGCTTTCTGCCGTCCTGTACCTGCCTGACTCTGACCTGACTACAAACCTCTGCCTGTGTCACGTTCTGACCATTCAGCCCTGACCCTGAGCTTTCTGCCGTCCTGTACCTGCCTGACTCTGACCTGACTACAAACCTCTGCCTGTCAGCGACCTGCCCTTTGTGTTATAATAAATGATTGAGAACTGTACTATCTGCATCTGAGTTATAACAGTTGTGACACGGGGCAAATGTGATGCTAACGATCATCCATATGATTCATGGATATTTACATGGCATTTGTCTTCTTCAAAAGTAGATTATGAAAAAAACTGAGTGAGGTTTCAGCTCATGCCAAACACTAAAACCACTCAACAACATATTTAATTCAATACATTCTAGTCCCTTCTCATTAACAACATATTGCTAATGAACGCTTTGTCGTTTGGGCTTCCTAAGTGGATCCATTGTTGTCTATTTATCAGAATGTAAAACAGAACACTGGTATCTAATCCCATTGTTGTCTATTTATCAGAATGTAAAACAGAACACTGGTATCTAATCCCATTGTTGTCTATTTATCAGAATGTAAAACAGAACAGAACACTGGTATCTAATCCCATTGTTGTCTATTTATCAGAATGTAAAACAGAACAGAACACTGGTATCTAATCCCATTGTTGTCTATTTATCAGAATGTAAAACAGAACAGAACACTGGTATCTAATCCCATTGTTGTCTATTTATCAGAATGTAAAACAGAACACTGGTATCTAATCCCATTGTTGTCTATTTATCAGAATGTAAAACAGAACAGAACACTGGTATCTAATCCCATTGTTGTCTATTTATCAGATTGTAACACAGAACACTGGTATCTAATCCCATTGTTGTCTATTTATCAGAATGTAAAACAGAACACTGGTATCTAATCCCATTGTTGTCTATTTATCAGAATGTAAAACAGAACACTGGTATCTAATCCCATTGTTGTCTATTTATCAGAATGTAAAACAGAACACTGGTATCTAATCCCATTGTTGTCTATTTATCAGAATGTAAAACAGAACAGAACACTGGTATCTAATCCCATTGTTGTCTATTTATCAGAATGTAAAACAGAACACTGGTATCTAATCCCATTGTTGTCTATTTATCAGAATGTATGACAGAACACTGGTATCTAATCCCATTGTTGTCTATTTATCAGAATGTATGACAGAACACTGGTATCTAATCCCATTGTTGTCTATTTATCAGAATGTATGACAGAACACTGGTATCTAATCCCATTGTTGTCTATTTATCAGAATGTAAGACAGAACACTGGTATCTAATCCCATTGTTGTCTATTTATCAGAATGTAAAACAGAACACTGGTATCTAATCCCATTGTTGTCTATTTATCAGAATGTAAAACAGAACACTGGTATCTAATCCCATTGTTGTCTATTTATCAGAATGTAAAACAGAACACTGGTATCTAATCCCATTGTTGTCTATTTATCAGAATGTAAAACAGAACAGAACACTGGTATCTAATCCCATTGTTGTCTATTTATCAGATTGTAACACAGAACACTGGTATCTAATCCCATTGTTGTCTATTTATCAGAATGTAAAACAGAACACTGGTATCTAATCTCATTGTTGTCTATTTATCAGAATGTAAAACAGAACAGAACACTGGTATCTAATCCCATTGTTGTCTATTTATCAGAATGTAACACAGAACACTGGTATCTAATCCTATTGTTGTCTATTTATCAGAAAGTAAAACAGAACACTGGTATCTAATCCCATTGTTGTCTATTTATCAGAATGTAAAACAGAACACTGGTATCTAATCTCATTGTTGTCTATTTATCAGAATGTATGACAGAACACTGGTATCTAATCTCATTGTTGTCTATTTATCAGAATGTAAAACAGAACAGAACACTGGTATCTAATCCCATTGTTGTCTATTTATCAGAATGTAAAACAGAACAGAACACTGGTATCTAATCCCATTGTTGTCTATTTATCAGAATGTATGACAGAACACTGGTATCTAATCTCATTGTTGTCTATTTATCAGAATGTAAAACAGAACACTGGTATCTAATCCCATTGTTGTCTATTTATCAGAATGTAAAACAGAACACTGGTATCTAATCCCATTGTTGTCTATTTATCAGAATGTAAAACAGAACAGAACACTGGTATCTAATCCCATTGTTGTCTATTTATCAGAATGTAAAACAGAACACTGGTATCTAATCCCATTGTTGTCTATTTATCAGAATGTAAAACAGAACAATGGTATCTAATCTCATTGTTGTCTATTTATCAGAATGTAAAACAGAACACTGGTATCTAATCTCATTGTTGTCTATTTATCAGAATGTAAAACAGAACACTGGTATCTAATCCCATTGTTGTCTATTTATCAGAATGTAAAACAGAACACTGGTATCTAATCTCATTGTTGTCTATTTATCAGAATGTAAAACAGAACACTGGTATCTAATCTCATTGTTGTCTATTTATCAGAATGTAAAACAGAACACTGGTATCTAATCTCATTGTTGTCTATTTATCAGAATGTAAAACAGAACACTGGTATCTAATCCCATTGTTGTCTATTTATCAGAATGTAAAACAGAACACTGGTATCTAATCCCATTGTTGTCTATTTATCAGAATGTAAAACAGAACACTGGTATCTAATCTCATTGTTGTCTATTTATCAGAATGTAAAACAGAACACTGGTATCTAATCTCATTGTTGTCTATTTATCAGAATGTAAAACAGAACACTGGTATCTAATCCCATTGTTGTCTATTTATCAGAATGTAAAACAGAACACTGGTATCTAATCTCATTGTTGTCTATTTATCAGAATGTAAAACAGAACACTGGTATCTAATCTCATTGTTGTCTATTTATCAGAATGTAAAAGAACAGAACACTGGTATCTAATCCCATTGTTGTCTATTTTGTGAGGGAGGAGCCATTAAAATAGAACAGTGTATCTAATCATTTCATTTATCAAGGAACAAGGGGTGGAGTCATGAACACTCTATCTAAGTCCCTTTCACTGTCTCTCCCTTTATCTGAATGTAAAACAGTCTCATCCACCTATCTAATTTCCCATTTTGTCTATTTATCAATCGAATTCAAACAACCACACACTCTTCTATTTCTATCTCTGTCTCTGCTTATTAGATAAGTAAAACAATGGGAGGTAGTTAATTTCCTCTGTCAGGATTTACTGAATGTAAAACAGAACACTCTAGAGGCTAATGAGGCTAAGCAGCACATTGTTCCTATTTATCACCATTCAAACAGAACCTGCCTCACTCTTCCCATCTTCTCTCCTCTACCTCTCTTTTACTCTTTCACTTCACCTCGTATCTAACTCTTCATTGTTCTTTCTATTTATACATTCATGTCAAATAAAACACACATGGTACAAATGGCATTGTTGTCTATTTATCACACACACACAACACACACACACAACACACACACAGAGATAATGAATTACATGTGTTGTCTATTTATCAGAAGATTAGAACAATCACCTCAGACCAACGCACAGCCTTATACACTAACACAGAGACCCCTCCACTCTGTAACTGTCTCTGTAACTGTCTCTGTCCTTTGCTATCTCTCCTTCATTATTTCTCTTTATTTCTCCCTAAAACTCACTTCATTATTTCTCATTTCTCCCTATTTATTATTTCTCTCTCTCTCAAAACACAACACATGGTATCTAATCTCCTTCCCCCTCTAAACATCAGAATCCTCGTCCACAGAACACTGTATCCCCTCCTTGTTGTCCATTTATCAGTCCCCCTCCACAGAACATAGTTACCCATCCTGTTGTCCACAAACACAGTTCCCCTCCTCCCCTCCACAAACAGTCCCCCTCCACAAACACAGTTATCTAAACACATTGTTCCCCTCCTCCCCCTCCACAAAGTCCCCCTCCACAAACACAACACTGTATCTAATCCAACATTGTTGTCTATTTATCCCCCTCCAAAACAGAACACTGTTCCCCTCCTCCCCCTCCACAAACACAGTTCCCCTCCTCCCCTCCACAAACACAGTTCCCCTCCTTATCCACAAACACAGTGCCCCACTGGTATCTAATCCCATTGTTGTCCCTTTATCAGAATGTACAAACAGAACAGAACCCTTCCTCCTCCTCCAAAACACAGTTCCCCTTCCCCCTCCACTACAGTGTTCCACAAACACAGTTCCCCTTCCCCAATCCACAAACAGTGTAGCACAAGTTCCCCTCCTCCCCCTCCACAAACAAGTTGGAGTCCTCCCCCTCCACAAACACAGTCCCCTCCTCCCCCTCCACAAACACAGAGTCCCCCCTCCACACAGTTCCCCTCCCCTCCCCCCTCCACAAACAGTCCCCTCCACAAACACAGCTCTTATTTCCACCAGTCTTTTCCTCCCCCTCCACAAACACAGTTCCCCTCCTCCTCCACAAACACTCCTCCACAGTTTCCCCTCCTCCCCTCCACAAACACAGTTCCCCTCCTCCCCCTCCACAAACAGTAAAAACAAACACAGTTAGATTTCCTCCCCTCCACAAACACAGTTCCCCTCCTCCCCACACCACAAACACAGTTCCCCTCTCCCCCTCCAGAAACACAGTGAGGCCCCAGCACAAACACAGTTCCCCTCCTCCCCTCCCCACCAACACAGTTCCCTCCTCCCCTCCACAAACACAGTTCCCCTCTCTTCCACAAACACAGTGCCTTCCTCCTCCTCCACCAACACAGTTCCCCTCCTCCCCCTCCACAAACACAGTTCCCCTCCTCCCCCTCCACCAACACAGTTCCCTTCCCCCTCCACAAACACAGTTCCCTTCTCCCCTCCACAAACACAGTCCCCTCTCCACAAACATAGTTACCCTCCTCTCCTTCCACAAACACAGTTCCCCTCCTCCCCCTCCACAAACAGTCCCCTCTCCACAAACACAGTTCCCCTCCTCCCCACAGTCCACAAACACAGTTCCCCTCCTCCCCCTCCACAAACACAGTTCCCCTCCTCCCCCTCCACAAACACAGTGCCCCTCCTCCCCCTCCACCAACACAGTTCCCCTCCTCCCCTCCACAAACACAGTGCCCCTCCACAAACACAGTTCCCCTCCTCCCCCTCCACTGTCTCCACAAACAGTTTCCCTCCTCCCCTCCACAAACAGATTAGAGACACATTCCCCTCATTTCTCCCTCCTCCACAAACACAGTCCCCCTCCACAAACACAGTTCCCTCCTCCAACCTTCCACAAACACAGTTCCCCTCCTCCCCCTCCACACACAGTCCCCCTCCACAAACACAGTTCCCCTCTCCCCCCTCCACAAACACAGTTCCCCTCCTCCCCCTCCACAAACACAGTTCCCCTCCCCCCCTCCTTCCACAAACACAGTTCCCCTCCTCCCCCCTCCACCTTCCAAACACAGTTCCCCTCCTCCCCCTCCACAAACACAGTTCCCCTCCTCTCCACAAACACAGTCCCCAAACACTTCCCCCCTCCCCCTCCACAAACACAGTTCCCCTCCCCCTCCACAAACACAGTTACCCTCCTCCCCCTCCACAAACACAGTTCCCCTCCTCCCCTCCACAAACACAGTGCCCCTCCACAAACACAGTTCCCCTCCTCCCCCTCCACAAACACAGTTCCCCTCCACCAACACAGTCCCCCCTCCACCAACACAGTTCCCCTCCCTCCACAAACACAGTCCCCCCCCCTCCACAAACACAGTTCCCCTCCTCCCCCTCCACAAACACAGTTCCCCTCCTCCCCCTCCACAAACACAGTTCCCCTCCTCCCCCTCCACAAACACAGTGCCCCTCCTCCCCCTCCACCAACACAGTTCCCCTCCTCCCCCTCCACAAACACAGTTCCCCTCCTCCCCCTCCACAAACACAGTTCCCCTCCTCCCCTCCACAAACACAGTTCCCCTCCTCCCCCTCCACAAACACAGTGCCCCTCCTCCCCCTCCACAAACACAGTTCCCCTCCTCCCCCTCCACAAACACAGTTCCCCTCCTCCCCCTCCACAAACACAGTTACCCCTCCTCCCCCTCCACAAACACAGTTCCCCTCCTCCCCCTCCACAAACACAGTTCCCCTCCTCCCCCTCCACAAACACAGTTCCCCTCCTCCCCTCCACAAACACAGTTCCCCTCCTCCCCCCACCAACACAGTTCCCCTCCTCCCCCTCCACAAACACAGTTCCCCTTCCCCCACAAACAGTCCACAAACATAGTTACCCTCCTCCCCCCCTCCACAAACACAGTTCCCCTCCTCCCCCTCCACAAACAGTCCTCCCCTCCACAAACACAGTTCCCCCTCCTCCCCACAGTTCCCTCCTCCACAAACACAGTTCCCCCTCCACAAACACAGTTCCCCTCCTCCCCCCCCCCACAGTGCCCCCCCCTCCACAAACACAGTTCCCCCTCCCTCCACAAACACAGTTCCCCTCCTCCCCCTCCACAAACACAGTTTCCCTCCTCCCCCTCCACAAACACAGTTCCCCTCCTCCCCCTCCACCCAGTCCCCTCCCCTCCACAAACACAGTTCCCCTCCTCCCCCTCCACAAACACAGTTCCCCTCCTCCCCCCACAAACACAGTCCTCCCCCTCCCCCCTCCACAAACACAGTTCCCCTCCTCCCCCTCCACAAACACAGTTCCCCTCCTCCCCCTCCACCAACACAGTTCCCCTCCTCCCCCTCCACAAACACAGTTCCCCTCCTCCTCCCCCCACAAACACAGTTCCCCTCCTCCCCCTCCACAAACACAGTGCCCCTCCTCCCCCTCCACCAACACAGTTCCCCTCCTCCCCCTCCACAAACACAGTGCCCCTCCACAAACACAGTTACCCTCCTCCCCTCCACAAACAGTCCCCCCACCAACACAGTTCCCCTCCTCCCCCTCCACAAACACAGTCCCCTCCTCCCCTCCACAAACACAGTTCCCCTCCTCCCCCTCCACAAACACAGTTCCCCTCCTCCCCTCCACAAACACAGTTCCCCTCCTCCCCCTCCACAAACACAGTTCCCCTCCTCCCCCTCCACAAACACAGTTCCCCTCCTCCCCCTCCACAAACACAGTTCCCCTCCTCCCCCTCCACAAACACAGTTCACAAACACAGTTCCCCTCCTCCCCCTCCACAAACACAGTTCCCCCCCTCCACAAACACAGTTCCTCCCCTCCACAAACACAGTTCCCCTCCTCCCCCTCCACCAACACAGTTCCCCTCCTCCCCCTCCACAAACACAGTTCCCCTCCTCCCCCTCCACAAACACAGTTCCCCTCCTCCCCCTCCACAAACACAGTCCACAAACACAGTTCCCCTCCTCCCCCTCCACAAACACAGTTCCCCTCCTCCCCCTCCCCTCCTCCCCTCCACAACACAGTTCCCCCCCTCCACAAACACAGTTCCCCCCCTCCACAAACACAGTTCCCCCTCCACAAACACAGTTCCCCTCCTCCCCCTCCACAAACACAGTTCCCCTCCACAAACACAGTTCCCCTCCCCCCTCCACCAACACAGTTCCCCTCCCCCTCCACAAACACAGTTGCCCCTCCTCCCCCTCCACAAACACAGTTCCCCTCCTCCCCCTCCACAAACACAGTTCCCCTCCTCCCCCTCCACAAACACAGTTCCCCTCCTCCCCCTCCACAAACACAGTTCCCCTCCTCCCCTCCACAAACACAGTTCCCCCTCCCCCTCCACCAACACAGTTACCCTCCTCCCCCTCCACAAACACAGTTCCCCTCCCCCCCTCCACAAACACAGTTCCCCCCCCTCCACAAACACAGTTCCCCTCCTCCCCCTCCACAAACACAGTTCCCCTCCTCCCCCTCCACAAACACAGTTCCCCTCCTCCCCCTCCCCCACAAACACAGTTCCCCTCCTCCCCCTCCACAACACAGTTCCCCCTCCCCCCCTCCACAAACACAGTTCCCCTCCTCCCCCTCCACAAACAACACAGTTACCCTCCTCCCCCTCCACAAACACAGTTCCCCTCCTCCCCCTCCACAAACACAGTTCCCCTCCTCCCCCTCCACAAACACAGTTACCCTCCCCTCCTCCCCCTCCCACAAACACAGTTCCCCTCCTCCCCTCCACAAACACAGTCCCCCTCCACAAACACAGTTCCCCTCCTCCCCCTCCACAAACACAGTTCCCCTCCTCCCCCCCCCTCCACAAACACAGTTACCCCTCCTCCCCCCCACAAACACAGTTCCCCTCCTCCCCTCCACAAACAAACACAGTTCCCCTCCTCCCCCTCCACAAACACAGTTCCCCTCCTCCCCCTCCACAAACACAGTTCCCCTCCCTCACCAACACAGTTCCCCTCCTCCCCCTCCACAAACACAGTTCCCCTCCTCCCCCTCCACAAACACAGTGCCCCCTCCCCAAACAGTTCCCCTCCTCCCCCTCCCCTCCCCCTCCACCAACACAGTTCCCCTCCTCCACAGTGCCCCTTCCACCCACAGTTCCCTCCCCCCTCCACAAACACAGTTCCCCTCCCCCCTCCACAAACACAGTTACCCTCCTCCCCCTCCACAAACACAGTTCCCCTCCTCCCCCTCCACAAACACAGTTACCCTCCTCTCCTTCCACAAACACAGTTCCCCTCCTCCCCCTCCACAAACAGTCCCCCTCCACAAACACAGTTCCCCTCCTCCCCCTCCACAAACACAGTTCCCCTCCTCCCCCTCCACAAACACAGTTCCCCTCCTCCCCCTCCACCAAACACAGTTCCCCTCCTCCCCCTCCACAAACACAGTTCCCCTCCTCCCCCTCCACCAACACAGTTCCCCTCCTCCCCCTCCACAAACACAGTTCCCTCTCCCCCTCCACAAACACAGTCCCCTCCTCCCCCTCCACAAACAGTTACCCTCCTCCCCTCCACAAACACAGTTCCCCTCCTCCCCTCCACAAACATAGTTACCCTCCTCCCTTCCACAAACACAGTTCCCCTCCTCCCCCTCCACAAACAGTCCCCCTCCACAAACACAGTTCCCCTCCTCCCCCTCCACAAACACAGTTCCCCTCCTCCCCCTCCACCAACACAGTTCCCCTCCTCCCCCTCCACCAACACAGTTCCCCTCCTCCCCCTCCACAAACACAGTTCCCCTCCTCCCCCTGCACAAACACAGTTCCCCTCCTCCCCCTCCACAAACACAGTGCCCCTCCTCCCCCTCCACCAACACAGTTCCCCTCCTCCCCCTCCACAAACACAGTGCCCCTCCACAAACACAGTTACCCTCCTCCCCCTCCACAAACAGTCCCCCTCCACCAACACAGTTACCTTCCTCCCCCTCCACAAACACAGTTCCCCTCCTCCCCCTCCACAAACACAGTTACCCTCCTCCCCCTCCGCAAACAGTCCCCCTCCACAAACACAGTTCCCCTCCTCCCCCTCCACAAAACACAGTTCCCCTCCTCCCCCTCCACAAACACAGTTCCCCTCCTCTCCTTCCACAAACACAGTTCCCCTCCTCCCCCTCCACAAACACAGTTCCCCTCCTCTCCTTCCACAAACACAGTTCCCCTCCTCCCCCTCCACAAACACAGTACCCCTCCTCCCCCTCCACAAACACAGTTCCCCTCCTCCCCCTCCACAAACACAGTTCCCCTCCTCTCCTTCCACAAACACAGTTCCCCTCCTCCCCCTCCACAAACACAGTTCCCCTCCTCTCCTTCCACAAACACAGTTCCCCTCCTCCCCCTCCACCAACACAGGACCCCTCCTCCCCTCCACTAACACAGTTACCCTCCTCCCCCTCCACAAACACAGTTCCCCTCCTCCCCCTCTCACCTGTGCTCTGTATCAGGGCTCCATCATGGTGTAGGCCCAATTACTCCCCCTCTCTGATCTCTCTCTGGACATCCTGGTGAGGAAGAGGAGGGTGCTGCTTCTTCATCTCCTGCTGATACAACACAACATGATTGATCGCCAGATAAATATTGAACAAACTATCAACTACAAATGTGTTGATATGTAACCTGTTGCTAGGGTTACAGTAAGGTTAAGAGTCAGAGTAAATGTGTTGTTATCTAACCTGTTGCTAGG
Organism: Oncorhynchus nerka; assembly: GCF_034236695.1. Lineage (NCBI taxonomy): Eukaryota > Metazoa > Chordata > Actinopteri > Salmoniformes > Salmonidae > Oncorhynchus > Oncorhynchus nerka. The sequence goes on along the minus strand of NC_088413.1, from coordinate 7,753,923 downwards.
GTTACAGGAAGGTTAAGAGTCAAGGTAAATGTGTTGATATGTAACCTGTTGCTAGGGTTACAGGAAGGTTAAGAGTCAGAGTAAATGTGTTGTTATCTAACCTGTTGCTAGGGTTACAGTAAGGTTTAGAGTCAGAGTAAATGTGTTGATATGTAACCTGTTGCTAGGGTTACAGGAAGGTTAAGAGTCAGGGTAAATGTGTTGATATGTAACTGTTGCTAGGGTTACAGGGTTTTAGGGTAAATAAATGTGTTGATATGTAACCTGTTGCTAGGGTTACAGTAAGGTTTAGAGTCAGAGTAAATGTGTTGATATGTAACCTGTTGCTAGGGTTACAGTAAGGTTTAGAGTCAGAGTAAATGTGTTGATATGTAACCTGTTGCTAGGGTTACAGTAAGGTTTAGAGTCAGAGTAAATGTGTTGTTATCTAACCTGTTGCTAGGGTTACAGTAAGGTTTAGAGTCAGAGTAAATGTGTTGTTATCTAACCTGTTGCTAGGGTTACAGTAAGGTTAAGAGTCAGAGTAAATGTAACCTGTTGCTAGGGTTATCAGAGTAAATGTGTTGTTATCTAACCTGTTGCTAGGGTTACAGTAAGGTTTAGAGTCAGAGTAAATGTGTTGATATCTAACCTGTTGCTAGGGTTACAGTAAGGTTAAGAGTCAGAGTAAATGTGTTGATATGTAACCTGTTGCTAGGGTTACAGGAAGGTTAAGAGTCAGAGTAAATGTGTTGATATGTAACCTGTTGCTAGGGTTACAGTAAGGTTAAGAGTCAGAGTAAATGTGTTGAATGTAGAGTCAGGGTAGTCAGGGTAAATGTGTTGATATGTAACCTGTTGCTAGGGTTACAGTAAGGTTAAGAGTCAGAGTAAATGTGTTGATATGTAACCTGTTGCTAGGGTTACAGTAAGGCTAAGAGTCAGGGTAAATGTGTTGATATGTAACCTGTTGCTAGGGTTACAGTAAGGTTAAGAGTCAGAGTAAATGTGTTGTTATCTAACCTGTTGCTAGGGTTACAGTAAGGTTTAGAGTCAGAGTAAATGTGTTGATATGTAACCTGTTGCTAGGGTTACAGGAAGGTTAAGAGTCAAGGTAAATGTGTTGATATGTAACCTGTTGCTAGGGTTACAGGAAGGTTAAGAGTCAGAGTAAATGTGTTGTTATCTAACCTGTTGCTAGGGTTACAGTAAGGTTTAGAGTCAGAGTAAATGTGTTGATATGTAACCTGTTGCTAGGGTTACAGGAAGGTTAAGAGTCAGGGTAAATGTGTTGATATGTAACCTGTTGCTAGGGTTACAGTAAGGCTAAGAGTCAGGGTAAATGTGTTGATATGTAACCTGTTGCTAGGGTTACAGTAAGGTTAAGAGTCAGAGTAAATGTGTTGATATGTAACCTGTTGCTAGGGTTACAGTAAGGTTTAGAGTCAGAGTAAATGTGTTGATATGTAACCTGTTGCTAGGGTTACAGTAAGGTTTAGAGTCAGGGTAAAGGTTATGGTAATGGTTAAGGTTAGGGTTAATATAGTACTATTATTATATTAAAGCTAGTATAAAAGTCAGCTCTGGATAAATACTGTATATTCAGAGAGAAGAAACGTTCTACCTGGCTACCCGTACCCCGGCCAACAGCTCTACACCCCCTGCAGCAACTTGCCCAAGCCTCTCCAGCTTCTCCTTCACCCAAATCCAGACAGCTGATGTTCTGAATGAGCTGCAAAATCTGGATCCCTACAAATAACTGGGCTAGACAATCTGGACCCTCTCTTCCTAAAATTATCCACCACCATTGTTGCAACAACTATTACCAGTCTGTTCAACCTCTCTTTCATATCGTCTGAGATTCCCATAGATTGGAAAGCTGCCGCGGTCATCCCCCTCTTCAAAGTGGGAGACCTCTCATCCCAAACTGTTACAGACTGTCACGACTTCCGCCGACAATGGTCCCTTTCCTTGTTCAGGCGGTGTTCGGCGGTCGACGTCACTGACCTTTTAGCCATCGCTGATCCATTTTTCATTGGTTTTGTCTTGTCTCACATCACACCTGGTTTCAACCCCTTCATTACATGTTGTGTATTTAACCCTCTGTTTTACCTCATGTCTTTGTCGGTGATTGTTCGTTGTATGTATTGGTGCTAAGCATGTTATGGTGCGACGGTAAGTTGGTCTGTACCAACTCTCTTTATTTTCTATATGTTGGTTTTTGGAGTTTGTGAGAATGTATTGAATAACTCCGTTTATACCTAGTTCGTTCTCCTGCACCTGACTTCCCTGCCACCAGCACGCACCCTCACCACCTGGGGGCGGCCCGTCAGGAAGTCCAGAACCCAGTTGCACAGGGTGGGGTCGAGACCCAGGGTCTCGAGCTTGATGACGAGTTTGGAGGGTTCTATGGTGTTAAATGCTGAGCTGTAGTCGATGAACAGCTTTCTCACATAGGTATTCCTCTTGTCCAGATGGGTTAGGGCAGTGTGCAGTGTGGTTGCGATTGCGTCGTCTGTGGACCTATTGGGGCGGTAAGCAAATTGGAGTGGGTCTAGGGTGTCAGGTAGGGTGGAGGTGATATGGTCCTTGACTAGTCTCTCAAAGCACTTCATGATGACGGACGTGAGTGCTAGTTCACATTAGAGTTTAGGAGCCTGGCTGCCGGCACGGGATGGAACAACAGGGCCCTGATCGATCATTACCACTGCAGGCTAAGCGAGGACGTCCGTCGGGAGCTGGCCTGCAGAGACACCACCCTCACATTTGACCAGCTGGTGGACCTGTCCATCCAGCTGGACAACCTGCTGGCTACTCGCGGATGTTCAGATCGGGGTCTGGTGGTTCCATCCTCCAGCACCCCCTCTCCGATACCCATGGAGCTGGGAGGGGCGGTGCGCAGGGAGACCGGAGGGGGCCGAAGATCTGTGGCCGAAGAGGTCACACTGCCAGTCGGTGCCGGTTGGGTTCCTCTGGGAATCGCTCTGGCGTCACACCAGGTGAGCTGGCACCATCCTCACCCAGAGCCCTCTGTTGCACATATGTTTGTGTCTGTCACTTTTCCTGATGTTTCCCCGCATTCCCAGCATAAGGCGTTCGTGGATTCAGGCACGGCTGGGAATGTTATTGATAGAGCTTCAGGCCATAGTTTAGGGATCCCCATCGTTCCCGTGGATGTGCCTTTCTCCGTTCACGCCTTAGATAGTCGACCATTAGGGTCAGGGTTAATTAGGGAGGTCACCTCTCCTTTGGGCATGGTGATGCAGGGGCCTCAGATAGTCGACCATTAGGGTCAGGGTTAATTAGGGAGGTCACCTCTCCTTTGGGCATGGTGACGCAGGGGGGGGTCATACGGAGAGAATTAGCCTCTTCCTTATTGACTCTCCTGCGTTTCCCGTGGTGCTGGGCCTACCCTGGTTAGCTTGTCATAACCCTACTGTTTCTTGGCCACAGAGGGGTCACGGGTGGTCGTGGAAGTGCTCAGGTAGGTGTTTAGGGGTTTCCGTTGGTGAGCATTCCCCCTGAATACGCCGATTTGTCTCACGCCTTCTCCAAAAAGAAGGCGACTCAATTACAACCTCATCTACGGGGCGATTGTGCGATAGATCTCCTGGTAGACGCTGCACTTCCCAGGATCTCCTGGTAGACGCTGCACTTCCCATATGCCTCCGAATCCCTGCGTCAGGGGTACATTCAGTCCTCCACTTCACGCGTCTCCTCCAGTTTCTTTTTTGTGAAGAGGTAGGGAGGTCTGCGTCCGTGTATTGACTACCGAGGTCTAAACCAGATCACGGTGAGGTATAGTAACCCGCTACCGCTCATAGGCACAGCGATAGAGTCAATGCACGGGGCGCGCTGCTTCACCAAACTAGATCTCAGGAGCGCTTGGTGCGTATCCGAGAGGATTACGAGTGGAGGACGGCTTTCAGTACCACCTCTGGGCACTATGAGTACCTCGTCATAGCGTATGGGTTGATGAATGCGCCATCAGTCTTCCAAGCTTTTGTAGACAAGATTTAGGATATAGTGTCTAATCGGGGTCCCCAGTTCACGTCGAGGGTCTGGAGGGCGTTCATGGAACGTCTGGGGGTCTTGGTCAGCATTACATCAGGTTTTCACCCCGAGTGTAAAGGGCAGGTGGAGAAAGTCAACCAGGATGTGGGTTAATCCAACTACCTACCTCATCCCCATATTTGTTTTTGTTTTTCTGCTCTTTTGCACACCAGTATTTATATTTGCACATCCTCATCTGCACATCTGTCACTCCAGTGTAAATTGCTCAATTCTAATTACTTCGCCACTATTGGCCTATTTATTTATCTCCTTACTTCATTTGCACTCACTGTATACAGATTTTTCTATGGTGTTATTGACTGTATGTTTGTTTTACTGCATGTGTAACTCTGTGTTGTTGTTTGTGTCGCACTGCTTTGCTTTATCTTGGCCAGGTCGTAGTTGTAAATGAGAACTTGTTCTCAACTAGCCTCCCTGGTTAAATAAAGGTGATTTATTTTTATTTTTACAAAAACCAAAATATTCCACAGACACAGTCAGACAAACAGACTTCACTAATCTGCAATGCAAGCTGAAGCTCCGTAAACATTTTGTGAACCTATTCAGAGAAATATGTTTCCTAAGGAACTCTAAATGCTGAATTATACTGTAGAAACAGACAGAGACAGATAAGAGACAGATAAGAGAGATAAAAGACAGCTAGAGAGAAAGACAGACAGAGACAAAGACAGCTAGAGAGAAAGACAGACAGAGACAAAGACAGCTAGAGAGAAAGACAGACAGAGACAAAGCGAGAAAGAGAGAAACAGAGAAACAGAGAAACAGAGAGACAGAGAGACAGAGAGACAGAGAGACAGAGAGACAGACAGACAGACAGACAGTCAGACAGAGAGAGAGAGAGAGATAGTGTTTAGTGGGCGGTGTAGAAATTCCAGGTGTCCAGTAGAGTATGCAGGTCCTTTATCAATGTCTATGTTCCACATGGCACCCTATTCCCTTCATACTGTAGAACACTACTGTCTATAGGGCTCTGGTCCATCATACTGTAGTACACTACTGTCTATAGGGCTCTGGTCCATCATACTGTAGTACACTACTGTCTATAGGGCTCTGGTCCATCATACTGTAGTACACTACTGTCTATAGGGCTCTGATCCATCATACTGTAGTACACTACTGTCTATAGGGCTCTGGTCCATCATAATGTAGTACACTACTGTCTATAGGGCTCTGATCCATTATACTGTAGTGCACTACTGTCTATAGGGCTCTGATCCATCATACTGTAGTACACTACTGTCTATAGGGCTCTGATCCATCATACTCTAGTACACTACTGTCTATAGGGCTCTGGTCCATCATAAATTGTACACTACTGTCTACAGGGCTCTGATCCATCATACTGTAGAACACTACTGTCTATAGGGCTCTGGTCCATCATACTGTAGAACACTACTGTCTATAGGGCTCTGGTCCATCATACTGTAGTACACTACTGTCTATAGGGCTCTGATCCATTATACTGTAGTACACTACTACACATAGGTAAGTAGTGCACTATTATGGGAATAGGGTGTCATTCTGGACATGTGCAATGTCTGTATTCTGAATGATTTACAAGCAACATGATTTTCCAAGTGAAAGGAGAAATGGCTTTAACGAGACAATGAAAGAGAGAGGCATCCGTTTCCCCCCTCACTCTAATCAAAGACCGCGGCTGTCCTCCGAGAGAGAGAGGGAGGAGATGGAGGGAGAGAGGGGGTGGAGGGAGAGGGGGGGGATGGAGGGAGAGAGGGGGAGATGGAGGGAGAGGGGGTAGGAGATGGAGGGAGAGAGAGGGGGTAGGAGATGGAGGGAGAGAGAGGGGGGAGATGGAGGGAGAGAGAGGGGGAGATGGAGGGAGAGAAAGAGGGGGAGATGGAGGGAGAGAGAGAGGGGGAGAGGAAAGAGGCAAGAAACAGAGGAGGGGGGAAGACATATGGAGAGAGTGAGCACAGAAGGAAAAGAGAGAGGAGACAGGTGGAGGAGCTACAGTATCAGAACAGAGAGGAGAGACAGGTGGAGGAGCTACAGTATCAGAACAGAGAGAGGAGACAGGTGGAGGAGCTACAGTATCAGAACAGAGAGAGGAGAGACAGGTGGAGGAGCTACAGTATCAGAACAGAGAGAGGAGACAGGTGGAGGAGCTACAGTATCAGAACAGAGAGAGGAGACAGGTGGAGGAGCTACAGTATCAGAACAGAGAGAGGAGACAGGTGGAGGAGCTACAGTATCAGAACAGAGAGAGGAGACAGGTGGAGGAGGAGCTAGAAGAGGAGACAGGTGGAGGAGCTACAGTATCAGAACAGAGAGAGGAGACAGGTGGAGGAGCTACAGTATCAGAACAGAGAGAGGAGACAGGTGGAGGAGCTACAGTATCAGAACAGAGAGAGGAGACAGGTGGAGGAGCTACAGTATCAGAACAGAGAGAGGAGACAGGTGGAGGAGCTACAGTATCAGAACAGAGAGGAGACAGGTGGAGGAGCTACAGTATCAGAACAGAGAGGAGACAGGTGGAGGAGCTACAGTATCAGAACAGAGAGGAGACAGGTGGAGGAGCTACAGTATCAGAACAGAGAGGAGAGACAGGTGGAGGAGCTACAGTATCAGAACAGAGAGAGGAGACAGGTGGAGGAGCTACAGTATCAGAACAGAGAGGGAGAGACAGGTGGAGGAGCTACAGTATCAGAACAGAGAGAGGAGACAGGTGGAGGAGCTACAGTATCAGAACAGAGAGGAGACAGGTGGAGGAGCTACAGTATCAGAACAGAGAGAGGAGACAGGTGGAGGAGCTACAGTATCAGAACAGAGAGAGGAGACAGGTGGAGGAGCTACAGTATCAGAACAGAGAGAGGAGACAGGTGGAGGAGCTACAGTATCAGAACAGAGAGAGGAGACAGGTGGAGGAGCTACAGTATCAGAACAGAGAGAGGAGACAGGTGGAGGAGCTACAGTATCAGAACAGAGAGAGGAGAGAGGTGGGAGGAGCTACAGTATCAGAACAGAGAGAGGAGAGACAGGTGGAGGAGCTACAGTATCAGAACAGAGAGGAGAGACAGGTGGAGGAGCTACAGTATCAGAACAGAGAGGAGACAGGTGGAGGAGCTACAGTATCAGAACAGAGAGGGGACAGGTGGAGGAGCTACAGTATCAGAACAGAGAGAGGAGAGAGGTGGAGGAGCTACAGTATCAGAACAGAGAGAGGAGAGACAGGTGGAGGAGCTACAGTATCAGAACAGAGAGGAGACAGGTGGAGGAGCTACAGTATCAGAACAGAGAGAGGAGACAGGTGGAGGAGCTACAGTATCAGAACAGAGAGAGGAGACAGGTGGAGGAGCTACAGTATCAGAACAGAGAGAGGAGAGACAGGTGGAGGAGCTACAGTTTCAGAACAGAGAGGAGAGACAGGTGGAGGAGCTACAGTTTCAGAACAGAGAGAGGAGAGACAGGTGGAGGAGCTACAGTATCAGAACAGAGAGAGGAGAGACAGGTGGAGGAGCTACAGTTTCAGAACAGAGAGGAGAGACAGGTGGAGGAGCTACAGTATCAGAACAGAGAGAGGAGAGACAGGTGGAGGAGCTACAGTATCAGAACAGAGAGGAGACAGGTGGAGGAGCTACAGTATCAGAACAGAGAGAGGAGAGAGGTGGAGGAGCTACAGTATCAGAACAGAGAGAGGAGACAGGTGGAGGAGCTACAGTATCAGAACAGAGAGGAGAGACAGGTGGAGGAGCTACAGTATCAGAACAGAGAGGAGAGACAGGTGGAGGAGCTACAGTATCAGAACAGAGAGGAGACAGGTGGAGGAGCTACAGTATCAGAACAGAGAGAGACAGGTGGAGACAGGTGGAGGAGCTACAGTATCAGAACAGAGAGAGGAGACAGGTGGAGGAGCTACAGTATCAGAACAGAGAGGACAGAGGACAGGTGGAGGAGCTACAGTATCAGAACAGAGAGGAGAGACAGGTGGAGGAGCTACAGTATCAGAACAGAGAGAGGAGACAGGTGGAGGAGCTACAGTATCAGAACAGAGAGAGGAGAGACAGGTGGAGGAGCTACAGTATCAGAACAGAGAGAGGAGAGACAGGTGGAGGAGCTACAGTATCAGAACAGAGAGGAGAGACAGGTGGAGGAGCTACAGTATCAGAACAGAGAGGAGACAGGTGGAGGAGCTACAGTATCAGAACAGAGAGAGGAGACAGGTGGAGGAGCTACAGTATCAGAACAGAGAGAGGAGACAGGTGGAGGAGCTACAGTATCAGAACAGAGAGGAGACAGGTGGAGGAGCTACAGTATCAGAACAGAGAGAGAGACAGGTGGAGGAGCTACAGTATCAGAACAGAGAGAGAGACAGGTGGAGGAGCTACAGTATCAGAACAGAGAGAGGAGACAGGTGGAGGAGCTACAGTATCAGAACAGAGAGAGGAGACAGGTGGAGGAGCTACAGTATCAGAACAGAGAGGAGACAGGTGGAGGAGCTACAGTATCAGAACAGAGAGAGGAGACAGGTGGAGGAGCTACAGTATCAGAACAGAGAGGAGACAGGTGGAGGAGCTACAGTATCAGAACAGAGAGAGAGACAGGTGGAGGAGCTACAGTATCAGAACAGAGAGAGGAGACAGGTGGAGGAGCTACAGTATCAGAACAGAGAGAGGAGACAGGTGGAGGAGCTACAGTATCAGAACAGAGAGGAGAGACAGGTGGAGGAGCTACAGTATCAGAACAGAGAGAACAGAGGGAGATAGAGAGAGAATACAGAACATACTGCATGAGACAGTCAGACAACAGAGAGACAGAGAAAGAATAGAACAGATCTCTATGTCAGTTAGAAAGGTTTTGCTGCTCTGTGCTGCTCTCTCCTCTCCTCTCCTCTCCTCTCCTCTCCTAAAACATCATCCATTAATAATATAGACTCCACAAAGAGTCTGGGACTTCCTCTGTTTCCCTCTTCCTCTTTTAATTTGTCTTCATTTTCCACCCTCCCTCCCTCCCTCCCTCCCTCCCTCCCTCCCTACCAAGTCGTTCCCTCCCTCCCTCCCTCCCTACCTCCCTCCCTCCCTACCAAGTCGTTCTCTCTTTCCCTCTCCGGAGTCTCTACCCACACCATCCTGCCCTACTCTCTCATCTCTCTCACTGTCTCTCTTCCTCTGTGTCTAATATAGAGGGGGTTGAAGCTGAGGAGAGAAAGGCTCCCTTTCTTTTTATCTGTGTTTTCAGAACCTCAGCCTTGTTGAACCTACAGTAACCATGGCAATGAGATGAGGTAACCTCAGCCTTGTTGAACCTACAGTGACCATGGCAATGAGATGAGGTAACCTCAGCCTTGTTGAACCTACAGTAACCATGGCAATGAGAGGAGGTAACCTCAGCCTTGTTGAACCTACAGTGACCATGGCAATGAGAGGAGGTAACCTCAGCCTTGTTGAACCTACAGTGACCATGGCAATGAGATGAGGTAACCTCAGCCTTGTTGAACCTACAGTGACCATGGCAATGAGATGAGGTAACCTCAGCCTTGTTGAACCTACAGTGACCATGGCAATGAGAGGAGGTAACCTCAGCCTTGTTGAACCTACAGTGACCATGGCAATGAGATGAGGTAACCTCAGCCTTGTTGAACCTACAGTGACCATGGCAATGAGATGAGGTAACCTCAGCCTTGTTGAACCTACAGTGACCATGGCAATGAGATGAGGTAACATCAGCCTTGTTGAACCTACAGTGACCATGGCAATGAGATGAGGTAACCTCAGCCTTGTTGAACCTACAGTGACCATGGCAATGAGATGAGGTAACCTCAGCCTTGTTGAACCTACAGTGACCATGGCAATGAGATGAGGTAACCTCAGCCTTGTTGAACCTACAGTGACCATGGCAATGAGATGAGGTAACCTCAGCCTTGTTGAACCTACAGTGACCATGGCAATGAGATGAGGTAACCTCAGCCTTGTTGAACCTACAGTGACCATGGCAATGAGATGAGGTAACCTCAGCCTTGTTGAACCTACAGTGACCATGGCAATGAGATGAGGTAACCTCAGCCTTGTTGAACCTACAGTGACCATGGCAATGAGATGAGGTAACCTCAGCCTTGTTGAACCTACAGTGACCATGGCAATGAGATGAGGTAACCTCAGCCTTGTTGAACCTACAGTGACCATGGCAATGAGATGAGGTAACCTCAGCCTTGTTGAACCTACAGTGACCATGGCAATGAGATGAGGTAACCTCAGCCTTGTTGAACCTACAGTGACCATGGCAATGAGATGAGGTAACCTCAGCCTTGTTGAACCTACAGTGACCATGGCAATGAGATGAGGTAACCTCAGCCTTGTTGAACCTACAGTGACCATGGCAATGAGATGAGGTAACCTCAAGCCTTGTTGAACCTACAGTGACCATGGCAATGAGATGAGGTAACCTCAGCCTTGTTGAACCTACAGTGACCATGGCAATGAGATGAGGTAACCTCAGCCTTGTTGAACCTACAGTGACCATGGCAATGAGATGAGGTAACCTCAGCCTTGTTGAACCTACAGTGACCATGGCAATGAGATGACTTAACCTCAGCCTTGTTGAACCTACAGTGACCATGGCAATGAGATGAGGTAACCTCAGCCTTGTTGAACCTACAGTGACCATGGCAATGAGATGAGGTAACCTCAGCCTTGTTGAACCTACAGTGACCATGGCAATGAGATGAGGTAACCTCAGCCTTGTTGAACCTACAGTGACCATGGCAATGAGATGAGGTAACCTCAGCCTTGTTGAACCTACAGTGACCATGGCAATGAGATGACTTAACCTCAGCCTTGTTGAACCTACAGTGACCGTGGCAATGAGATGAGGTAACCTCAGCCTTGTTGAACCTACAGTGACCATGGCAATGAGATGAGGTAACCTCAGCCTTGTTGAACCTACAGTGACCGTGGCAATGAGATGACTTAACCTCAGCCTTGTTGAACCTACAGTGACCATGGCAATGAGATGAGGTAACCTCAGCCTTGTTGAACCTACAGTGACCATGGCAATGAGATGAGGTAACCTCAGCCTTGTTGAACCTACAGTGACCATGGCAATGAGATGAGGTAACATCAGCCTTGTTGAACCTACAGTGACCATAGCAATGAGATGAAGTAACCTCAGCCTTGTTGAACCTACAGTGACCATGACAATGAGATGAGGTAACCTCAACCTTGTTGAACCTACAGTGACCATGGCAATGAGATGAGGTAACCTCAGCCTTGTTGAACCTACAGTGACCATGGCAATAAGATGAGGTAACCTCAGCCTTGTTGAACCTACAGTGACCGTGGCAATGAGATGACTTAACCTCAGCCTTGTTGAACCTACAGTGACCATGGCAATGAGATGAGGTAACCTAAGCCTTGTTGAACCTACAGTGACCATGGCAATGAGATGAGGTAACCTCAGCCTTGTTGAACCTACAGTGACCATGGCAATGAGATGAGGTAACATCAGCCTTGTTGAACCTACAGTGACAATAGCAATGAGATGAAGTAACCTCAGCCTTGTTGAACCTACAGTGACCATGACAATGAGATGAGGTAACCTCAGCCTTGTTGAATCTACAGTGACCATGGCAATGAGATGAGGTAACCTCAGCCTTGTTGAACCTACAGTGACCATGGCAATAAGATGAGGTAACCTCAGCCTTGTTGAACCTACAGTGACCATGGCAATGAGATGAGGTAACCTCAGCCTTGTTGAACCTACAGTGACCATGGCAATGAGATGAGGTAACATCAGCCTTGTTGAACCTACATTGACCATAGCAATGAGATGAAGTAACCTCAGCCTTGTTGAACCTACAGTGACCCTGGCAATGAGATGAGGTAACCTCAGCCTTGTTGAACCTACAGTGACCATGGCAATAAGATGAGGTAACCTCAGCCTTGTTGAACCTACAGTGACCGTGGCAATGAGATGACTTAACCTCAGCCTTGTTGAACCTACAGTGACCATGGCAATGAGATGAGGTAACATCAGCCTTGTTGAACCTACATTGACCATAGCAATAAGATGAAGTAACCTCAGCCTTGTTGAACCTACAGTGACCATGACAATGAGATGAGGTAACCTCAGCCTTGTTGAATCTACAGTGACCATGGCAATGAGATGAGGTAACCTCAGCCTTGTTGAACCTACAGTGACCATGGTAATGAGATGAGGTAACCTCAGCCTTGTTGAACCTACAGTGACCATGGCAATGAGATGAGGTAACCTCAGCCTTGTTGAACCTACAGTGACCATGGCAATGAGATGAGGTAACCTCAGCCTTGTTGAACCTACAGTGACCATGGCAATGAGATGAGGTAACCTCAGCCTTGTTGAACCTACAGTGACCATGGTAATGAGATGAGGTAACATCAGCCTTGTTGAACCTACAGTGACCATGGTAATGAGATGAGGTCTATTCTCGTGTGTCTGTGCTACTCTGGAGAAAACATGAGATCTGAACATCTACTGGAGATAGGGACTAGTGAGTGTGTGCCTCATCAAACACACACACACACACACACACACACACACACACACACACACACACACACACACACACACTACTGTAGTCAACTATGCAGGACAGTTATGACAGCTAATGTGGAAATGTCCTTTGTGCTTTTTAATTTTGTTTGTGTGTGGACCTGTGTTTGTGATGGAGGGGTGGTTTGTGTAATGTGTTTGTGTGTGGAGATGTGTTTGTGTATGGAGGGGTGTGTTTGTGTTTGTGTGGACCTGTGTTTGTGTGTGGAGGGGTGTGTTTGTGTTTGGGGGTGTGTTTGTGTGTGGAGGGGTGTGTTTGTGTGTGGAGGGGTGTGTTTGTGTGTGGAGGGTGTGTTTGTGTTTGTGTGATGTGTTTGTGTTTGGAGGGGTGTGTTTGTGTGTGGAGGGGTGTGTTTGTGTACCAGGGGTGTGTTTGTGTGTGGAGGGATGTGTTTGTGTTTGTGTGTGGAGGGTGTGTTTGTGTGTGGACAGTGTTTGTGTTTGCAATGTGTTTGTGTGTGGAGGGTGTGTTTGTGTAACCTGTGTTTGTGTGTGGAGGGGTGTGTTTGTGTACCAGGGTGTGTTTGTGTTTGTGAGGGTGTGTTTGTGTATGGAGGGGTGTGTTTGTGTTTGTGACCAGGGGTGTGTTTGTGTTTGTGTGGAGGGGTGTGTTTGTGTGTGGAGCCTGTGTTTGTGTTTGTGTGGAGTGTGTTTGTGTTTGTGTGGAGGGGTGTGTTTGTGTGTGGAGGGGTGTGTTTGTGTGTGGAGGGGTGTGTTTGTGTGTGGAGGGATGTGTTTGTGTTTGTGTGGAGGGGTGTGTTTGTGTCAGCCTGTGTTTGTGTGGAGGGTGTGTTTGTGTGACCAGGGGTGTGTTTGTGTGGATGTGTTTGTGTGTGGAGGGGGTGTGTTTGTGTTGGAACCTGTTTGTGTGACCATGTGTTTGTGTTTGGAGATGTGTTTGTGTGTGGAGGGTGTGTTTGTGTGTGGAGGGTGTGTTTGTGTGTGGAGTGTGTTTGTGTGTGGACCATGTGTTTGTGTTTGTGATGGAGCGTGTGTTTGTGTTTGTTGAAGGGGTGTGTTTGTGTGTGGAGGGTGTGTTTGTGTGTGGAGGGTGTGTTTGTGTGTGGAGGCTTGTTTGTGTTTGTGTGTGGAGGGTGTGTTTGTGTGTGGACCGTGTGTTTGTGTTTGTGTGTGGAGGGGTGTGTTTGTGTTTGGAGGGGTGTGTTTGTGTGTGTGGAGGGGTGTGTTTGTGTATGGAGGGTGTGTTTGTGTGTGGAGGGGTGTGTTTGTGTGTGGACCTGTGTTTGTGTTTGGAGGGGTGTGTTTGTGTTTGTGAGGGTGTGTTTGTGTGTGGGACCTGTGTTTGTGTTTGTGTAGGGGTGTGTTTGTGTGTGGATGTGTTTGTGTGTGGAGGGGTGTGTTTGTGTGTGGAGCCTGTGTTTGTGTTTGTAGGGTGTGTTTGTGTTTGTGTGTGGAGGCGTGTGTTTGTGTTTGTGTGGAGGGGTGTGTTTGTGTGTGGAGGGGTGTGTTTGTGTGTGGAGGGTGTGTTTGTGTGTGGAGGGGTGTGTTTGTGTGTGGAGGGTGTGTTTGTGTTTGGAGGGGTGTGTTTGTGTTTGTGTGGAGGGGTGTGTTTGTGTGTGGAGGGTGTGTTTGTGTGTGGAGGGGTGTGTTTGTGTTTGGAGGGTGTGTTTGTGTGTGGAGGGTGTGGAGGGTGTGTTTGTGTGTGGAGGGGGTGTGTTTGTGTGTGGAGGGGTGTGTTTGTGTGTGGAGGGGTGTGTTTGTGTTTGGAGGGTGTGTTTGTGTGTGGAGGGGTGTGTTTGTGTGTGGAGGGGTGTGTTTGTGTGTGGAGGGGTGTGTTTGTGTTGGAGGGGTGTGTTTGTGTGTGGAGGGGTGTGTTTGTGTGTGGAGGGTGTGTTTGTGTGTGGAGGGGTGTGTTTGTGTGTGGAGGGGTGTGTTTGTGTGTGGAGGGTGTGTTTGTGTTTGGAGGGGTGTGTTTGTGTGTGGAGGGGTGTGTTTGTGTGTGGAGGGGTGTGTTTGTGTGTGGAGGGGTGTGTTTGTGTGTGGAGGGTGTGTTTGTGTCAGGGTGTGTTTGTGTATGGAGGGATGTGTTTGTGTTTGTGTGTGAGGGTGTGTTTGTGTGTGGAGGGGTGTGTTTGTGTTTGTGTGTGGAGGGGTGTGTTTGTGTGTGGAGGGTGTGTTTGTGTTTGTGTGTGGAACCTCGTGTGTTTGTGTTTGTGTGTGGAGATGAGTGTTTGTGTTTGTGTGGAGGGGTGTGTTTGTGTGTGGAGGGGTGTGTTTGTGTGTGGAGGGTGTGTTTGTGTGTGGAGGGGGTGTGTTTGTGTGTGGAGGGGTGTGTTTGTGTTTGGAGGGGTGTGTTTGTGTTTGTGTGGAGGGGTGTGTTTGTGTGTGGAGGGGTGTGTTTGTGTGTGGAGGGGTGTGTTTGTGTTTGGAGGGGTGTGTTTGTGTGTGGAGCAATGTGTTTGTGTGTGGAGGGGTGTGTTTGTGTGTGGAGGGGTGTGTTTGTGTGTGGAGGGGTGTGTTTGTGTTTGGAGGGGTGTGTTTGTGTGTGGAGGGGTGTGTTTGTGTGTGGAGGGGTGTGTTTGTGTGTGGAGGGTGTGTTTGTGTGTGGAGGGGTGTGTTTGTGTGTGGAGGGGTGTGTTTGTGTGTGAGGGGTGTGTTTGTGTGTGGAGGGGTGTGTTTGTGTGTGGAGAGGGTGTGTTTGTGTGTGGAGGGGTGTGTTTGTGTTTGGAGGGTGTGTTTGTGTGTGGAGGGGTGTGTTTGTGTGTGGCAATGTGTTTGTGTGTGGAGGTGTGTTTGTGTGTGGAGGGGTGTGTTTGTGTGTGGAGGGGTGTGTTTGTGTATGGAGGGATGTGTTTGTGTTTGTGTGTGGAGGGGTGTGTTTGTGTGTGGAGGGTGTGTTTGTGACCAGGGTGTGTTTGTGTGTGGAGGGGTGTGTTTGTGTTTGGAGGGGTGTGTTTGTGTGTGGAGGGGTGTGGAGGGGTGTGTTTGTGTGTGGAGGGTGTGTTTGTGTGTGGAGGGGTGTGTTTGTGTGTGGAGGGGTGTGTTTGTGTTTGGAGTGTGTTTGTGTGTGGAGGGTGTGTTTGTGTGTGGAGGGTGTGTTTGTGTGTGGAGGGGTGTGTTTGTGTGTGGAGGGTGTGTTTGTGTGTGGAGGGTGTGTTTGTGTGTGTGGAGGTGTGTTGTGTGTGGAGGGGTGTGTTTGTGTGTGGAGGGTGTGTTTGTGTGTGGAGGGTGTGTTCAGCCTGTGTTTGTGTGTGGAGGGTGTGTTTGTGTGTGGAGATGTGTTTGTGTGTGGAGGGGTGTGTTTGTGTGTGGAGGGGTGTGTTTGTGTGTGGAGGGTGTGTTTGTGTATGGAGGGATGTGTTTGTGTTTGTGTGTGGAGGGGTGTGTTTGTGTGTGGAGTGTGTTTGTGTTTGTGAGAGGGTGTGTTTGTGTGTGGAGGGGTGTGTTTGTGTGTGGAGGGGTGTGTTTGTGTGTGGAGGGGTGTGTTTGTGTTTGATGTGGAGGGGTGTGTTTGTGTGTGGAGGGTGTGTTTGTGTTTGTGTGTGGAGTGTGTTTGGCAAGGGGTGTGTTTGTGTTTGGAGGTGTGGACCTGTGTTTGTGTTTGGAGGGGTGTGGAGGGGTGTGTTTGTGCAAGGGGTGTGTTTGTGTGGAGGGGTGTGTTTGTGTTTGGAGGGTGTGTTTGTGTGTGGAATGAGTGTTTGTGTGTGGAGGGGTGTGTTTGTGTTTGAACCTGTGTTTGTGTGTGGACCATGTGTTTGTGTTTGAGGGGTGTGGAGGGGTGTGTTTGTGTTTGGAGGGTGTGTTGAACCTGGAGGGTGTGTTTGTGTGTGGATGTGTTTGTGTGTAACCTGTGTTTGTGTTGGAGGGGTGTGTTTGTGTGTGGAGGGATGTGTTTGTGTTTGGAGGGGTGTGTTTTGTTGTGTGTGGAGGGTGTGTTTGTGTTTGTGTGTGAGATGTGTTTGTGTGTGGACCTGTGTTTGTGTGTGGAGGGGTGTGTTTGTGTTTGGAGGGGTGTGGAGGGGTGTGTTTGTGTTTGGAGGGGTGTGTTTGTGTGTGGAGGGGTGTGTTTGTGTGTGGAGGGGTTTGTGTGGAGGGGTGTGTTTGTGTGTGGAGGGGTGTGTTTGTGTTTGGAGGGGTGTGGAGGGTGACCATGTTTGGAGGGGTGTGTTTGTGTGTGGAGGGGTGTGTTTGTGTGTGGAGGGGTGTGTTTGTGTGTGGAGGGTGTGTTTGTGTGTGGAGGGGTGTGTTTGTGTGTGGAGGGGTGTGTTTGTGTGTGGAGGGGTGTGTTTGTGTGTGGAGGGGTGTGTTTGTGTGTGGAGGGTGTGTTTGTGTTTGTCAGGGTGTGTTTGTTTTGTGTGTGGAGGACCATGTTTGTGTGTGAGATGTGTTTGTGTTTGGAGGGGTGTGTTTGTGTTTGTGTTTGGAGGGGTGTGTTTGTGTTTGGAGGGGTGTGTTTGTGTGTGGAGGGGTGTGTTTGTGTGTGGAGGGGTGTGTTTGTGTGTGGAGGGGTGTGTTTGTGTTTGTGTGTGGAGGGGTGTGTTTGTGTTTGGAGGGGTGTGTTTGTGTTTGTGGTGAGGGGTGTGTTTGTGTTTGGAGGGTGTGTTTGTGTTTGTGTGTGGAGGGGTGTGTTTGTGTATGGAGGGGTGTGTTTGTGTTTGTGTGTGGAGGGGTGTGTTTGTGTATGGAGGGGTGTGTTTGTGTGTGGAGGGGTGTGTTTGTGTTTGGAGGGTGTGTTTGTGTTTGTGATGGAGGGGTGTGTTTGTGTGTGGAGGGGTGTGTTTGTGTTGGAGGGGTGTGTTTGTGTGTGGAGGGGTGTGTTTTGTGTGTGGAGGGGTGTGTTTGTGTGTGGAGGGGTGTGTTTGTGTGTGGAGGGTGTGTTTGTGTGTGGAGGGTGTGTTTGTGTTTGGAGGGGTGTGTTTGTGTTTGTGTGTGAGGGGTGTGTTTGTGTGTGGAGGGGGTGTGTTTGTGTATGGAGGGGTGTGTTTGTGTGTGGAGGGATGTGTTTGTGTTTGTGTGTGGAGGGGTGTGTTTGTGTATGGAGGGGTGTGTTTGTGTGTGGAGGGGTGTGTTTGTGTTTGGAGGGTGTGTTTGTGTTTGTGTGTGGAGGGGTGTGTTTGTGTGTGGAGGGGTGTGTTTGTGTGTGGAGGGGTGTGTTTGTGTGTGGAGGGTGTGTTTGTGTGTGGAGGGGTGTGTTTGTGTGTGGAGGGGTGTGTTTGTGTTTGGAGGGGTGTGTTTGTGTTTGTGTGTGGAGGGTGTGTTTGTGTGTGGAGGGGTGTGTTTGTGTGTGGAGGGGTGTGTTTGTGTGGAGGGTGTGTTTGTGTGTGGAGGGGTGTGTTTGTGTGTGGAGGGATGTGTTTGTGTGTGGAGGGATGTGTTTGTGTGTGGAGGGGTGTGTTTGTGTGTGGAGGGGTGTGTTTGTGTATGGAGGGGTGTGTTTGTGTGTGGAGGGTGTGTTTGTGTATGGAGGGTGTGTTTGTGTGTGGAGGGGTGTGTTTGTGTGTGGAGGGGTGTGTTTGTGTGTGGAGGGATGTGTTTGTGTGTGGAGGGGTGTGTTTGTGTGTGGAGGGGTGTGTTTGTGTATGGAGGGATGTGTTTGTGTTTGTGTGTGGAGGGTGTGTTTGTGTTTGGAGGGGTGTGTTTGTGTGTGGAGGGATGTGTTTGTGTGTGGAGGGGTGTGTTTGTGTGTGGAGGGATGTGTTTGTGTGTGGAGGGGTGTGTTTGTGTGTGGAGGGGTGTGTTTGTGTTTGTGTGTGGAGGGTGTGTTTGTGTTTGTGTGTGGAGGGGTGTGTTTGTGTGTGGAGGGGTGTGTTTGTGTGTGGAGGGGTGTGTTTGTGTGTGGAGGGGTGTGTTTGTGTGTGGAGGGGTGTGTTTGTGTTTGTGTGTGGAGGGATGTGTTTGTGTTTGTGTGTGGAGGGGTGTTTGTGTTTGTGTGTGGAGGGGTGTGTTTGTGTGTGGAGGGGTGTGTTTGTGTGTGAGGGGTGTGTTTGTGTGTGGAGGGGTGTGTTTGTGTGTGGAGGGGTGTGTTTGTGTTTGTGTGTGGAGGGTGTGTTTGTGTGTGGAGGGGTGTGTTTGTGTGTGGAGGGTGGAGGGGTGTGTTTGTGTGTGGAGGGGTGTGTTTGTGTGTGGAGGGGTGTGTTTGTGTTTGTGTGTGGAGGGATGTGTTTGTGTTTGTGTGTGGAGGGGTGTGTTTGTGTTTGTGTGTGGAGGGGTGTGTTTGTGTGTGGAGGGGTGTGTTTGTGTGTGGAGGGGTGTGTTTGTGTGTGGAGGGGTGTGTTTGTGTGTGGAGGGGTGTGTTTGTGTGTGGAGGGGTGTGTTTGTGTGTGGAGGGGTGTGTTTGTGTGTGGAGGGGTGTGTTTGTGTTTGGAGGGGGTGTGTTTGTGTTTGTGTGTGGAGGGGTGTGTTTGTGTGTGGAGGGGTGTGTTTGTGTGTGGAGGGGTGTGTTTGTGTGTGGAGGGGTGTGTTTGTGTGTGGAGGGGTGTGTTTGTGTGTGGAGGGGTGTGTTTGTGTGTGGAGGGGTGTGTTTGTGTGTGGAGGGGTGTGTTTGTGTTTGTGTGTGGAGGGGTGTGTTTGTGTTTGTGTGGAGGGGTGTGTTTGTGTGTGGAGGGGTGTGTTTGTGTGTGGAGGGGTGTGTTTGTGTTTGGAGGGTGTGTTTGTGTTTGTGTTTGGAGGGGTGTGTTTGTGTTTGGTTTGGAGGGGTGTGTTTGTGTGTGGAGGGTGTGTTTGTGTGTGGAGGGGTGTGTTTGTGTGTGGAGGGTGTGTTTGTGTTTGTGTGTGGAGGGGTGTGTTTGTGTTTGGAGGGGTGTGTTTGTGTTTGTGTGTGGAGGGGTGTGTTTGTGTTTGGAGGGTGTGTTTGTGTTTGTGTGAGGGGTGTTTGTGTTGGAGGGGTGTTTTGTGTTTGTGTGTGGAGGGGTGTGTTTGTGTATGGAGGGGTGTGTTTGTGTGTGGAGGGTGTGTTTGTGTTTGGAGGGTGTGTTTGTGTTTGTGTGTGGAGGGGTGTGTTTGTGTGTGGAGGGTGTGTTTGTGTGTGGAGGGGTGTGTTTGTGTGTGGAGGGGTGTGTTTGTGTGTGGAGGGGTGTGTTTGTGTGTGGAGGGTGTGTTTGTGTGTGGAGGGTGTGTTTGTGTGTGGAGGGGTGTGTTTGTGTTTGGAGGGGTGTGTTTGTGTTTGTGTGTGGAGGGGGTGTGTTTGTGTGTGGAGGGGTGTGTTTGTGTGTGGAGGGGTGTGTTTGTGTGGAGGGGTGTGTTTGTGTGTGGAGGGGTGTGTTTGTGTGTGGAGGGATGTGTTTGTGTGTGGAGGGATGTGTTTGTGTGTGGAGGGGTGTGTTTGTGTGTGGAGGGGTGTGTTTGTGTATGGAGGGGTGTGTTTGTGTGTGGAGGGGTGTGTTTGTGTTTGTGTTTGTGTGTGGAGGGGTGTGTTTGTGTGTGGAGGGTGTGTTTGTGTGTGGAGGGGTGTGTTTGTGTGTGGAGGGGTGTGTTTGTGTGTGGAGGGATGTGTGTTTGTGTGTGGAGGGTGTGTTTGTGTGTGGAGGGATGTGTTTGTGTGTGGAGGGTGTGTTTGTGTGTGGAGGGATGTGTTTGTGTGTGGAGGGGTGTGTTTGTGTGTGGAGGGGTGTGTTTGTGTTTGTGTGTGGAGGGGTGTTTGTGTTTGTGTGTGGAGGGTGTGTTTGTGTGTGGAGGGTGTGTTTGTGTGTGGAGGGGTGTGTTTGTGTTTGTGTGGAGGAGGGTGTGTTTGTGTTTGTGTGTGGAGGGGTGTGTTTGTGTGTGGAGGGGTGTGTTTGTGTGTGGAGGGTGTGTTTGTGTGTGGAGGGGTGTGTTTGTGTTTGTGGGGTGTGTTTGTGTTTGTGTGTGGGGGGTGTGTTTGTGTGTGGAGGGGTGTGTTTGTGTGTGGAGGGGTGTGTTTGTGTGTGGAGGGTGTGTGTGTGGAGGTGTGTTTGTGTTTGGTGTGGAGGGATGTGTTTGTGTTTGTGTGTGGAGGGTGTGTTTGTGTTTGTGTGGAGGGTGTGTTTGTGTGTGGAGGGGTGTGTTTGTGTGTGGGAGGGTGTGTTTGTGTGTGGAGGGTGTGTTTGTGTGTGGAGGGGTGTGTTTGTGTTTGTGTGTGGAGGGTGTGTTTGTGTGTGGAGGGGTGTGTTTGTGTGTGGAGGGGTGTGTTTGTGTGTGGAGGGGTGTGTTTGTGTGTGGAGGGTGTGTTTGTGTTTGTGTGGAGGGGTGTGTTTGTGTGTGGAGGGATGTGTTTGTGTGTGGAGGGGTGTGTTTGTGTGTGGAGGATGTGTTTGTGTTTGTGTGTGGAGGGATGTGTTTGTGTTTGTGTGTGGAGGGGTGTGTTTGTGTGTGGAGGGATGTGTTTGTGTTTGTGTGTGGAGGGTGTGTTTGTGTGTGGAGGGGTGTGTTTGTGTGTGGAGGGGTGTGTTTGTGTGTGGAGGGATGTGTTTGTGTGTGGAGGGGTGTGTTTGTGTGGAGGGGTGTGTTTGTGTTTGGAGGGGTGTGTTTGTGTTTGGAGGGTGTGTTTGTGTGGAGGGGTGTGTTTGTGTGGAGGGTGTGTTTGTGTGTGGAGGGGTGTGTTTGTGTTTGTGGAGGGGTGTGTTTGTGTGGAGGGGTGTGTTTGTGTGTGGAGGGGTGTGTTTGTGTGTGGAGGGGTGTGTTTGTGTGTGGAGGGTGTGTTTGTGTGTGAGGGGTGTGTTTGTGTGAGGGTGTGTTTGTGTGTGGAGGGGTGTGTTTGTGTGTGGAGGGGTGTGTTTGTGTGGAGGGGTGTGTTTGTGTGTGGAGGGGTGTGTTTGTGTTTGGAGGGGTGTGTTTGTGTGGAGGGGTGTGTTTGTGTGGAGGGTGTGTTTGTGTGTGGAGGGGTGTGTTTGTGTGTGGAGGGTGTGTTTGTGTGTGGAGGGATGTGTTTGTGTGTTGGGTGTGTTTGTGTGTGGAGGGTGTGTTTGTGTGTGGAGGGGTGTGTTTGTGTGTGGAGGGGTGTGTTTGTGTTTGGAGGGTGTGTTTGTGTTTGTGTGTGGAGGGGTGTGTTTGTGTTTGTGTGTGGAGGGGTGTGTTTGTGTTTGTGTGTGGAGGGGTGTGTTTGTGTTTGTGTGTGGAGGGGTGTGTTTGTGTGTGGAGGGATGTGTTGTGTTTGTGTGTGGAGGGGTGTGTTTGTGTTTGGAGGGGTGTGTTTGTGTTTGGAGGGGTGTGTTTGTGTTTGGAGGGGTGTGTTTGTGTTTGGAGGGGTGTTTGTGTTTGTGTGTGGAGGGGTGTGTTTGTGTGTGGAGGGGTGTTTGTGTTGGAGGGGTGTGTTTGTGTGTGTGTGGAGGGGTGTGTTTGTGTTTGGAGGGGTGTGTTTGTGTTTGGAGGGTGTGTTTGTGTTTGGAGGGGTGTGTTTGTGTTTGTGTGTGGAGGGGTGTGTTTGTGTGGAGGGGTGTGTGTTTGTTTGTGTTTGTGGAGGGTGTGTTTGTGTGTGGAGGGGTGTGTTTGTGTGTGGAGGGGTGTTTGTGTTTGTGTGTGGAGGGGTGTGTTTGTGTGTGGAGGGGTGTGTTTGTTGTGTGTTTGTGTGTGGAGGGGTGTGTGTTGGAGGGTGTGTTTGTGTGGGGGTGTGTTTGTGTGTGGAGGGTGTGTTTGTGTGTGGAGGGTGTGTTTGTGTGGAGGGTGTGTGTGTTTGGAGGTTTGTGTTTGTGTTTGTGTGGGGTGTGTTTGTGTGTGGAGGGTGTGTTTGTGTGGAGGGTGTGTTTGTGTGTGGAGGGGTGTGTTTGTGTGTGGAGGGTGTGTTTGTGTGTGGAGGGGTGTGTTTGTGTGGAGGGGGTGTGTTTGTGTTTGGAGGGTGTGTTTGTGTTTGGAGGGGTGTGTTTGTGTGTGGAGGGGTGTGTTTGTGTGTGGAGGGGTGTGTTTGTGTGGAGGGGTGTGTTTGTGTGGAGGGTGTGTTTGTGTGTGGAGGGGTGTGTTTGTGTGTGGAGGGTGTGTTTGTGTGGAGGGTGTGTTTGTGTGGAGGGGTGTGTTTGTGTGTGGAGGGTGTGTTTGTGTGTGGAGGGTGTGTGTTGTGTTTGTGTGTGGAGGGGTGTGTTTGTGTTTGGAGGGGTGTGTTTGTGTTTGGAGGGTGTGTTTGTGTGGAGGGGTGTGTTTGTGTGGAGGGGTGTGTTTGTGTGTGGAGGGTGTGTTTGTGTGGAGGGGTGTGTTTGTGTGTGGAGGGTGTGTTTGTGTGTGGAGGGGTATGTTTGTGTATGGAGGGGTGTGTTTGTGTGTGGAGGGGTGTGTTTGTGTGTGGAGGGGTGTGTTTGTGTGTGGAGGGGTGTGTTTGTGTTTGGAGGGGTGTGTTTGTGTTTGGAGGGATGTGTTTGTGTGTGGAGGGTGTGTTTGTGTGTGGAGGGGTGTGTTTGTGTTTGGAGGGGTGTGGAGGGGTGTGTTTGTGTTTGTGTGGAGGGGTGTGTTTGTGTGTGGAGGGGTGTGTTTGTGTGTGGAGGGTGTGTTTGTGTGTGGAGGGTGTGTTTGTGTGTGGAGGGGTGTGTTTGTGTTTGTGTGGAGGGGTGTGTTTGTGTGTGGAGGGTGTGTTTGTGTGTGGAGGGGTGTGTTTGTGTGTGGAGGGGTGTGTTTGTGTGTGGAGGGGTGTGTTTGTGTGTGGAGGGGTGTGTTTGTGTGTGGAGGGGTGTGTTTGTGTTTGGAGGGGTGTGTTTGTGTGTGGAGGCGTGTGTTTGTGTTTGGAGGGGTGTGGAGGGGTGTGTTTGTGTGTGGAGGGTGTGTTTGTGTGTGGAGGGGTGTGTTTGTGTTTGGAGGGTGTTTGTGTTTGTGTGGAGGGTTTGTTTGTGTGTGGAGGGGTGTGGAGGGGTGTGTTTGTGTTTGTGTGGAGGGGTTTGTTTGTGTTTGGAGGGTGTGGAGGGGTGTGTTTGTGTTTGGAGGGGTGTGGAGGGGTGTGTTTGTGTGTGGAGGGGTGTGTTTGTGTGTGGAGGGGTTTGTTTGTGTGTGGAGGGTGTGTTTGTGTTTGGAGGGGTGTGTTTGTGTTTGGAGGGGTGTGTTTGTGTTTGTGTGGAGGGTTTGTTTGTGTGTGGAGGGGTGTGTTTGTGTGTGGAGGGGTGTGGAGGGGTGTGTTTGTGTGTGGAGGGGTGTGTTTGTGTGTGGAGGGGTGTGGAGGGTGTGTTTGTGTTTGGAGGGGTGTGTTTGTGTGTGGAGGGGTGTGGAGGGGTGTGTTTGTGTGTGGAGGGGTTTGTTTGTGTGTGGAGGGTGTGTTTGTGTGTGGAGGGTGTGGAGGGGTGTGTTTGTGTTTGGAGGGGTGTGTTTGTGTGTGTGGAGGGGTTTGTTTGTGTGTGGAGGGGTGTGGAGGGGTGTGTTTGTGTGTGGAGGGGTGTGTTTGTGTGTGGAGGGGTGTGTTTGTGTTTGGAGGGGTGTGTTTGGAGGGGTGTGTTTGTGTGTGGAGGGGTGTGGAGGGTGTGTTTGTGTGTGGAGGGGTTTGTTTGTGTGTGGAGGGGTGTGTTTGTGTGTGGAGGGGTGTGGAGGGGTGTGTTTGTGTTTGGAGGGGTGTGTTTGTGTTTGTGTGGAGGGGTTTGTTTGTGTGTGGAGGGGTGTGGAGGGGTGTGTTTGTGTGTGGAGGGGTGTGTTTGTGTGTGGAGGGTGTGTTTGTGTTTGGAGGGGTGTGTTTGTGTGTGGAGGGGTGTGTTTGTGTGTGGAGGGGTGTGTTTGTGTGTGGAGGGGTGTGTTTGTGTGTGGAGGGGTGTGTTTGTGTTGGAGGGTTGTGTTTGTGTTTGTGTTTGTGTTTGTGTTTGTAGGGGTGCGTATGTGTGTGTGTATGTATGTGTGTATCTGTGTGTGTGCAACTAGCAGAGTGCTGCTTCCATCAATAATATATCCAGATAATGCAGCCGCTCCGCCAACAACTACTACCTAACACTCTCCCTCCCCTCCCTCCCTCCCTCCCTCCCTCCCTCCCTCCCTCCCTCTTTCTCTCTACCTCCCTTTCTCTTTCTCTCTCTACCTCCCTTGTTTCTCTCTTTCTTTCTTTCTTTCTCCCTCCCTCTCCTCTCTCTCTCTCTACTCTCTCTCTCTCTACCTCTCTCTCTCTGTACCTCTCTCTCTCTCTACCTCTCTACCTCTCTCTACCTCCCTC
Source organism: Oncorhynchus nerka (assembly GCF_034236695.1). NCBI lineage: Eukaryota > Metazoa > Chordata > Actinopteri > Salmoniformes > Salmonidae > Oncorhynchus > Oncorhynchus nerka. Next base: position 7,729,307 of record NC_088413.1, on the reverse strand, counting down.
TACCTCTCTCCCTCTACCTCTCTCTCTCTCCCTCTCTCTCTCTACCTCTCTCTCTCTCTCTACCTCTCTACCTCTCTCTACCTCTCTACCTCTCTCTACCTCCATCTACCTCTCTCCCTCTACCTCTCTCTCTCTCCCTCTCTCTGTCTACCTCTCTCTGTCTACCTCTCTCTGTCTACCTCTCTCTGTCTACCTCTCTCTCCCGCTATCTTTCTCTGAGAGGGAGAGAAAAAGCCTGTCCAGAAAGGCTCTGGAGCAACGAACCGCCCTTGCTGTCTCTGCCTGGCCGATTCCCCTCTTTCCACTGGGATTCTCTGCCTCTACCCTGTTACGGGGGCTGAGTCACTGGCTTACTGGGGCTCTCTCATGCCGTCCCTGGGGGGGTGCGTCACCTGGGTGGGTTGATTCACTGTTGTGGTCGGCCTGTCTGGGTTGGCGCCCCCCCCTTGGGTTGTGCCGTGGCGGAGATCTTTGTGGGCTATACTCGGCCTTGTCTCAGGATGGTAAGTTGGTGGTTGAAGATATCCCTCTAGTGGTGTGGGGGCTGTGCTTTGGCAAAGTGGGTGGGGTTATATCCTTCCTGTTTGGCCCTGTCCGGGGGTGTCCTCGGATGGGGCCACAGTGTCTCCTGACCCCTCCTGTCTCAGCCTCCAGTATTTATGCTGCATTAGTTTATGTGTCGGGGGGCTAGGGTCAGTTTGTTATATCTGGAGTACTTCTCCTGTCCTATTCGGTGTCCTGTGTGAATCTAAGTGTGCGTTCTCTAATTCTCTCCTTCTCTCTTTCTTTCTCTCTCTCGGAGGACCTGAGCCCTAGGACCATGCCCCAGGACTACCTGACATGATGACTCCTTGCTGTCCCCAGTCCACCTGGCCATGCTGCTGCTCCAGTTTCAACTGGCCTGGGCCCTAGGACCATGTCCCAGGACTACCTGACATGATGACTCCTTGCTGTCCCCAGTCCACCTGGCCATGCTGCTGCTCCAGTTTCAACTGTTCTGCCTTACTATTATTCAACCATGCTGGTCATTTATGAACATTTGAACATCTTGGCCACGTTCTGTTATAATCTCCACCCGGCACAGCCAGAAGAGGACTGGCCACCCCACATATGCTCTCTCTAATTCTCTCTTTCTTTCTCTCTCTCTCGGAGGACTTTCTCTCTCTCTCGGAGGACCTGAGCCCTAGGACCGTGCCCCAGGACTACCTGACATGATGACTCCTTGCTGTCCCCAGTCCACCTGACTGTGCTGCTGCTCCAGTTTCAACTGTTCTGCCTTATTATTATTCGACCATGCTGGTCATTTATGAACATTTGAACATCTTGGTCATGTTCTGTTATAATCTCTACCCGGCACAGCCAGAAGAGGACTGGCCACCCCACATAGCCTGGTTCCTCTCTAGGTTTCTTCCTAGGTTTTGGCCTTTCTAGGGAGTTTTTCCTAGCCACCGTGCTTTTACACCTGCATTGTTTGCTGTTTGGGGTTTTAGGCTGGGTTTCTGTACAGCACTTTGAGATATCAGCTGATGTACGAAGGGCTATATAAATAAATTTGATTTGATTTGATTTGATTTGATTTGATTTGAAGAAAGGATGCGAATAGATTAATTGGTTAAGAAGAAAAGGTGAAAATGTGTGTGTGCGTGTTTATGTGTATGTCTTTGTGTGTTCATTTGTGTGTTGATGTGTTGGTGTGTGTGTTGGTGTGTGTCAAATCAAATCAAATCAAATTTTATTTGTCACATACACATGGTTAGCAGATGTTAATGCGAGTGTAGCGTGTGTGTTGGTGTGTGTGTTGATGTGTGTGTTGGTGTGTGTGTTGATGTGTTGGTGTGTGTGTTGGTGTGTGTGTTGATGTGTGTGTTGGTGTGTTGGTGTGTGTGTTGGTGTGTGTGTTGGTGTGTATTGATGTGTGTGTTGATGTGTGTGTTGATGTGTTTGTGTGTGTTGATGTGTTTGTGTGTGTTGGTGTGTGTGTTGGTGTGTGTGTTGGTGTGTGTTGATGTGTGTATTGATGTGTGTGTTGATGTGTTTGTGTGTGTTGGTGTTGATGTGTGTGTGTTGATGTGTGTATTGATGTGTGTATTGATGTGTGTTTGATGTGTTTGTGTGTGTTGATGTGTTTGTGTGTGTTGGTGTGTGTGTTGGTGTTGGTGTGTGTTGATGTGTTGGTGTGTGTGTGTGTGTGTTGATGTGTGTATTGATGTGTGTGTTGATGTGTTTGTGTGTGTTGATGTGTTTGTGTGTGTTGTTGTGTGTGTGTGATGTGTTGGTGTGTATTGATGTGTGTGTGTTGATGTGTGTATTGATGTGTTTGTTGTGTGTTTGTGTGTATTGATGTGTGTGTTGGTGTGTGTGTTGATGTGTTTGTTGGATGTGTTGGTGTGTGTGTTGATGTGTTGGTGTGTGTGTTGATGTGTTGGTGTGTGTGTTGGTGTGTATTGATGTGTGTGTTGATGTGTTGTTGATGTGTTGTGTGTGTGTTGATGTGTTGGTGTGTGTTGATGTGTTGGTGTGTGTTGATGTGTTGGTGGTGTTGTGTGTTGATGTGTTGGTGTGTGTGTTGATGTGTTTGTTGTGTGTGTGTGTTGATGTGTTGGTGTGTGTGTTGATGTGTTGATGTGTGTGTTGATGTGTGTATTGGTGTGTTTGTGTGTATTGATGTGTATTTTTTTTTTTTATTTACCTTTATTTAACCAGGCAAGTCAGTTAGGAACAAATTCTTATTTTCAATGACGGCCTAGGAACAGTGGATTAACTGCCTGTTCAGCGGCAGAACGGCAGATTTGTACCTTGTCAGCTTAGGGATTTGAACTTGCAACCTTCCGGTTACTAGTCCAACGCCCTAACCACTAGGCTACCCTGCCGCCCCATATTGATGTGTGTGTGTGTGTGTGTGTTTGTGTATGTGTTTGTGTTGATGTGTGTGTGTGTGTGATGTGTATTGACGTGTGTGTGTGTCAGTGTGTGTGAAACTAACACACACACACACACAGAAACCAAACACACAGAAACATGCACCACTCAATCAGAGGAGATGATGTAGTGAATTATCTATGAATCGTGCGGCTGTGTGTGTGTGTGTCTGTATATGTTGGTGTGTGTGTGTGTGTACGGTGTGTGTGTGTGTGTGTGTGTGTACGGTGTGTGTGTGTGTATATATGCCTGTATGTGTGTGTGTGTGTGTGTGTGTGTGTGTGTGTGTGTGTGTGTGTGTGTGTGTGTGTGTGTGTGTGTGTGTGTGTGTGTGTCTGTATATGTCGTTGTGTGTGTGTGTGTGTGTGTGTGTGTGTGTGTGTGTGTGTGTGTGTGTGTGTGTGTGTGTGTGTGTGTGTGTGTGTGTGTAGCTGTGTCTAGGAGGACTACCAGGCAATTACGTACATGGAGGTCGACAGACACACACACAGAAACACAGAGTATTAAACTCGACAAACACACACAGAAACACAGAGTATTAAACTCGACAAACACACACAGAAAGACAGAGTATTAAACTCGACAAACACACAGAAACACAGAGTATTAAACCACACAGAAACACAGAGTATTAAACCACACAGAAACACAGAGTATTAAACCACACAGAAACACAGAGTATTAAATCACACAGAAACACAGAGTATTAAATCACACAGAAACACAGAGTATTAAACCACACAGAAACACAGAGTATTAAACCACACAGAAACACAGAGTATTAAACCACACAGAAACAGAGTATTAAACCACACAGAAACACAGAGTATTAAACCACACAGAAACACAGAGTATTAAACCACACAGAAACACAGAGTATTAAATCACACAGAAACACAGAGTATTAAATCACACAGAAACACAGAGTATTAAACCACACAGAAACACAGAGTATTAAACCACACAGAAACACAGAGTATTAAACCACACAGAAACACAGAGTATTAAACCACACAGAAATACAGAGTATTAAACTCGACAAACACGTGGCATCAAAATGGAGCGTCTCCTAAAATAACCTCCTCCATTAGTAATGATGGTCCTTTAGAATGAAGCATGGTGCTATTCCTTCTGCTACACCAACTACCATATTGTTACACACACACACACACACACACACACACACACACACACACACACACACACACACACACACACACACACACACACCGTAAACCACACAGAAATACACACACACAAAACGTACACACACACAAAATAACACACACACCAGTGACACACACACCGTACACACACCGTACACACACACACCGTACACACACACACGTACACACACACACACACACACACACACCGTACACAAACACACACACACACACACACACACACACACACACACACACACACACACACCGTACACACACACACCGTACACACACACACACACACACACACACACACACACACACACCGTACACACACACACACACCGTACACACACACACCGTACACACACACACACACACACACACACACACACACACACACACACACACACACACACACACACACACACACACCGTACACACACACACACACCGTACACACACACCGTACACACACACACACACCGTACACACACACACACACACACACACACACACACACACCGTACACACACACACACCGTACACACACACACACCGTACACACACCGTACACACACACACACACACACACACACCGTACACACACACACACACCGTACACACACACCGTACACACACACGCACACACACCGTACACACACACACACACCGTACACACACACAACGTACACACACACACACACCGTACACACACACACCGTACACACACACACACACCGTACACACACACACACACCGTACACACACACAACGTACACACACACACACACCGTACACACACACAACGTACACACACACACACACCGTACACACACACACACGTGCACACATGCACACACAATGGTTGATGCTTATTTATAAAACCCTCTTAGGCCTCACTCCCCCCTATCTGAGATATCTACTGCAGCCCTCATCCTCCACACACAACACCCGTACACACACACACACCGCATACACACACCGTACACACACCGTACACACACACACACCGTACACACACACACCGTACACACACACACACACACACACCGTACACACACACACCCACACACACACACACACACACACACACCGTACACACACCGTACACACACCGTACACACACACACCGTACACACACACACCGTACACACACCCACACACACACCATACACACACACACACACTGTAAACACACACACCGTAAACACACACACCGTACACACACACACACGTGCACACATGCACACACAATGGTTGATGCTTATTTATAAAACCCTCTTAGGCCTCACTCCCCCCTATCTGAGATATCTACTGCAGCCCTCATCCTCCACACACAACACCCGTACACACACACACACCGCATACACACACCGTACACACACCGTACACACACACACACCGTACACACACACACCGTACACACACACACACACACACACCGTACACACACACACCCAAACACACACACACACACACACACACCGTACACACACCGTACACACACACACCGTACACACACACCGTACACACACACCGTACACACACACACACACCGTACACAAACACACCCACACACACACACACACACACACACACACACGTACACACACACACCGTACACACACACACCGTACACACACACACACACACCGTACACACACCGTACACACACACCGTACACACACACACACACACCGTACACACACACACACACACACCGTACACACACACCGTACACACACACACACACCGTACACACACACACACACCGTACACACACACCGTACACACACACACCGTACACAAACACACACACACACCGTACACACACCGTACACACACACACACCGTACACACACACACACACCGTACACACACCGTACACACACACACACACCGTACACACACACACACACACACCGTACACACACACAACGTACACACACCGTACACACACACACCGTACACACACACACCGTACACACACACACCGTACACACACACACCGTACACACACACACCGTACACACACCCACACACACACCATACACACACACACACACTGTAAACACACACACCGTAAACACACACACCGTACACACACACACACGTGCACACATGCACACACAATGGTTGATGCTTATTTATAAAACCCTCTTAGGCCTCACTCCCCCCTATCTGAGATATCTACTGCAGCCCTCATCCTCCACACACAACACCCGTTCTGCCAGTCACATTCTGTTAAAGGTCCCCAAAGCACACAAATCCCTGGGTCGCTCCTCATTTGAGTTCGCTACAGTTAGTGACTGGAACGAGCTGCAACAAACACTTAAACTGGACAGTTTTATCTCCATCTCCTCATTCAAAGACTCGATCATGGACACTCTTACTGACATTTGTGGCTGCTTCACATGATATATTGTTGTCTCTACCTTCTTGCCCTTTGTACCCTGTTTTGTTCTGCTGCCATGTTCTGCTGCTACCATGTTGTGCTACTGCTGTGTTCTGCTGCTACCATGTTGTGCTACTGCTGTGTTGTGCTGCTACCATGTTGTTGTCATGTTGTGCTGCTGCCATGTTCTGCTGCTACCATGTTGTGCTACTGCTGTGTTGTGCTGCTACCATGTTGTTGTCATGTTGTGCTGCTACCATGTTGTTGTCATGTTGTGCTGCTACCATGTTGTGCTACTGCTGTGTTGTTCTGCTACCATGTTGTTGTCATGTTGTTCTGCTACCATGTTGTGCTACTGCTGTGTTGTGCTGCAACCATGTTGTTGTCACGTTGTGCTGCTACCATGTTGTTGTCATGTTGTGCTGCTGCCATATTGTCATGTTGTGTTGCTACCATGTTGTTATTATGTGGTGTTGCTACCATGTTGTTGTCATGTTGTGTTGCTACCATGTTGTTGTCATGTTGTTTTGCTACCATGTTCCTCTACTGCCATGTTATTTTGCTACCATGTTGTGCTGCTACCATGTTGCTGTTATGTGGTGTTGTTGTCTTAGGTCTCTCTTTATGTTGTGTTGTGGTGTCTCTCTTGTTGTGATGTCACGGATTGCCCTGGTAGTGTTGTTGTTATTACGGGTCTCGTCCCGTGTGTTGTTATTACGGGTCTCGTCCCATGTGTTGTTATTACGGGTCCCGTGTGTCGTTATTACGGGTCTCGTGTGTCGTTATTACGGGTCTCGTGTGTCGTTATTACGGGTCTCGTGTGTCGTTATTACGGGTCTCGTGTGTCGTTATTACGGGTCTCGTGTGTTGTTATTACGGGTCTCGTGTGTCGTTATTACGGGTCCCGTGTGTCGTTATTACGGGTCTCGTGTGTCGTTATTACGGGTCTCGTCCCGTGTGTTGTTATTACGGGTCTCGTGTGTCGTTATTACGGGTCTCGTCCCATGTGTTGTTATTACGGGTCTCGTCCCGTGTGTTGTTATTACGGGTCTCATCCCGTGTGTCGTTATTACGGGTCTCGTCCCGTGTGTTGTTATTACGGGTCTCGTCCCGTGTGTCGTTATTACGGGTCTCGTGTGTTGTTATTACGGGTCTCGTGTGTTGTTATTACGGGTCTCATCCCGTGTGTCGTTATTACGGGTCTCGTCTCGTGTGTCGTTATTACGGGTCTCGTGTGTCGTTATTACGGGTCTCGTGTGTTGTTATTACGGGTCTCGTGTGTTGTTATTACGGGTCTCGTGTGTCGTTATTACGGGTCCCGTGTGTCGTTATTACGGGTCTCGTGTGTCGTTATTACGGGTCTCGTCCCGTGTGTTGTTATTACGGGTCTCGTGTGTCGTTATTACGGGTCTCGTCCCATGTGTTGTTATTACGGGTCTCGTCCCGTGTGTTGTTATTACGGGTCTCATCCCGTGTGTCGTTATTACGGGTCTCGTCCCGTGTGTTGTTATTACGGGTCTCGTCCCGTGTGTCGTTATTACGGGTCTCGTGTGTTGTTATTACGGGTCTTGTGTGTTGTTATTACGGGTCTCGTGTGTTGTTATTACGGGTCTCATCCCGTGTGTTGTTATTACGGGTCTCGTCCCGTGTGTCGTTATTACGGGTCTCGTGTATTGTTATTACGGGTCTCATCCCGTGTGTCGTTATTACGGGTCTCGTCCCGTGTGTTGTTATTACGGGTCTCGTCCCGTGTGTCGTTATTACGGGTCTCATCCCGTGTGTTATTACGGGTCTCGTGTGTTGTTATTACGGGTCTCATCCCGTGTGTCGTTATTACGGGTCTCATCCCGTGTGTCGTTATTACGGGTCTCATCCCGTGTGTTATTACGGGTCTCGTCCCGTGTGTTATTACGGGTCTCGTCTCGTGTATTGTTATTACGGGTCTCGTGTGTTGTTATTACGGGTCTCGTCCCGTGTGTCGTTATTACGGGTCTCGTGTGTTGTTATTACGGGTCTCTTGTGTCGTTATTACGGGTCTCGTCCCGTGTGTTGTTATTACGGGTCTCGTCCCGTGTGTTGTTATTACGGGTCTCGTGTGTTGTTATTACGGGTCTCATCCCGTGTGTCGTTATTACGGGTCTCGTCCCGTGTGTTGTTATTATGGGTCTCGTCCCGTGTGTTGTTATTACGGGTCCCGTGTGTTGTTATTACGGGTCTCGTCCTGTGTGTTATTATTACGGGTCCCGTGTGTTGTTATTACGGGTCTCGTCCCGTGTGTCGTTATTACGGGTCTCGTGTGTTGTTATTACGGGTCCCGTGTGTTGTTATTACGGGTCTCGTCCCGTGTGTCGTTATTACGGGTCTCGTGTGTTGTTATTACGGGTCTCGTGTGTTGTTATTACGGGTCTCGTGTGTTGTTATTACGGGTCTCGTGTGTTGTTATTACGGGTCTCGTGTGTTATTATTACGGGTCTCATGTGTTGTTATTACGGGTCTCGTGTGTTGTTATTACGGGTCTCGTGTGTTATTATTACGGGTCTCATGTGTTGTTATTACGGGTCTCGTCCCGTGTGTTGTTATTACGGGTCTCGTCTCGTGTGTTGTTATTACGGGTCTCGTCCCGTGTGTTGTTATTACGGGTCTCGTCTCGTGTGTTGTTATTACGGGTCTCGTCTCGTGTGTTGTTATTACGGGTCTCGTCTCGTGTGTTGTTATTACGGGTCTCGTCTCGTGTGTTGTTATTACGGGTCTCGTGTGTTATTATTACGGGTCTCGTGTGTTATTATTACGGGTCTCATGTGTTGTTATTACGGGTCTCGTCTCGTGTGTTGTCATTACGGGTCTCGTCTCGTGTGTTGTTATTACGGGTCTCGTCTCGTGTGTTATTATTACGGGTCTCGTGTGTTGTTATTACGGGTCTCGTGTGTTGTTATTACGGGTCTCGTGTGTTGTTATTACGGGTCTCGTGTGTTGTTATTACGGGTCCTGTGTGTTGTTATTACGGGTCTCGTGTGTGTTGTTATTACGGGTCTCGTCTCGTGTTGTTATTACGGGTCCTGTGTGTTATTACGGGTCCTGTGGGTCTCGTCTCGTGTTGTTATTACGGGTCTCGTGTGTTGTTATTATTACGGGTCTCGTGTGTTGTTATTACGGGTCTCGTGTGTTGTTATTACGGGTCTCGTGTATTGTTATTACGGGTCTCGTCTCGTGTGTTGTTATTACGGGTCTCGTGTATTGTTATTACGGGTCCCGTGTGTGTTTGTTATTACGGGTCTCGTGTGTTGTTATTACGGGTCTCGTCTCGTGTGTTGTTATTACGGGTCTCGTGTGTTGTTATTACGGGTCTCATCCCATGTGTTGTTATTACGGGTCTCGTGTGTTGTTATTACGGGTCTCGTCTCGTGTGTTGTTATTACGGGTCTCGGTTGTTATTACGGGTCTCATCCCATGTGTTGTTATTACGGGTCTCGTGTGTTGTTATTACGGGTCTCGTCTCGTGTGTTGTTATTACGGGTCTCATGTGTTGTTATTACGGGTCTCATGTGTTGTTATCGGGTCTCATGTGTTGTTATTACGGGTCTCGTGTGTGTTGTTATTACGGGTCTCGGGTCTCATGTGTTGTTATTACGGGTCTCGTCTCGTGTGTTATTACGGGTCTCGTCCCGTGTGTTGTTATTACGGGTCTCGTGTGTTTGTTATTACGGGTCTCATGTGTTGTTATTACCTCATGTGTTGTTATTACGGGTCTATTACGGGTCTCGTCGTGTTGTTATTACGGGTCTCGTCTCGTGTGTTGTTATTACGGGTCTCGTCTCGTGTTGTTATTACGGGTCTCGTGTGTTGTTATTACGGGTCTCATCCCATGTGTTGTTATTACGGGTCTCGTCGGGTCTCGTCTCGTGTGTTGTTATTACGGGTCTCATGTGTTGTTATTACGGGTCTCATCCCATGTGTTGTTATTACGGGTCTCGTGTGTTGTTATTACGGGTCTCGTGTGTTTGTTATTACGGGTCTCGTGTGTTGTTATTACGGGTCTCATGTGTTGTTATTACGGGTCTCATGTGTTGTTATTACCTCGTGTGTGGGTCTCGTCCCGTGTGTTATTACGGGTCTCGTGTGTTGTTATTACGGGTCTCATGTGTCTTATTACGGGTCTCGTCCCGTGTATTATTACGGGTCTCATCCCGTTATTACGGGTCTCGTCCGTGTGTTGTTATTACGGGTCTCGTCCCGTGTGTCGTTATTACGGGTCTCGTGTGTTGTTATTACGGGTCTCGTGTGTTGTTATTACGGGTCTCATCCCGTGTGTCGTTATTACGGGTCTCGTCTCGTGTGTCGTTATTACGGGTCTCGTGTGTCGTTATTACGGGTCTCGTGTGTTGTTATTACGGGTCTCGTGTGTTGTTATTACGGGTCTCGTGTGTCGTTATTACGGGTCCCGTGTGTCGTTATTACGGGTCTCGTGTGTCGTTATTACGGGTCTCGTCCCGTGTGTCGTTATTACGGGTCTCGTCCCATGTGTTGTTATTACGGGTCTCGTCCCGTGTGTTGTTATTACGGGTCTCATCCCGTGTGTCGTTATTACGGGTCTCGTCCCGTGTGTTGTTATTACGGGTCTCGTCCCGTGTGTCGTTATTACGGGTCTCGTGTGTTGTTATTACGGGTCTTGTGTGTTGTTATTACGGGTCTCGTGTGTTGTTATTACGGGTCTCATCCCGTGTGTTGTTATTACGGGTCTCGTCCCGTGTGTCGTTATTACGGGTCTCGTGTATTGTTATTACGGGTCTCATCCCGTGTGTCGTTATTACGGGTCTCGTCCCGTGTGTTGTTATTACGGGTCTCGTCCCGTGTGTCGTTATTACGGGTCTCATCCCGTGTGTTATTACGGGTCTCGTGTGTTGTTATTACGGGTCTCATCCCGTGTGTCGTTATTACGTGTCTCATCCCGTGTGTCGTTATTACGGGTCTCATCCCGTGTGTTATTACGGGTCTCGTCCCGTGTGTTATTACGGGTCTCGTCTCGTGTATTGTTATTACGGGTCTCGTGTGTTGTTATTACGGGTCTCGTCCCGTGTGTCGTTATTACGGGTCTCGTGTGTTGTTATTACGGGTCTCTTGTGTCGTTATTACGGGTCTCGTCCCGTGTGTTGTTATTACGGGTCTCGTCCCGTGTGTTGTTATTACGGGTCTCGTGTGTTGTTATTACGGGTCTCATCCCGTGTGTCGTTATTACGGGTCTCGTCCCGTGTGTTGTTATTATGGGTCTCGTCCCGTGTGTTGTTATTACGGGTCCCGTGTGTTGTTATTACGGGTCTCGTCCTGTGTGTTATTATTACGGGTCCCGTGTGTTGTTATTACGGGTCTCGTCCCGTGTGTCGTTATTACGGGTCTCGTGTGTTGTTATTACGGGTCCCGTGTGTTGTTATTACGGGTCTCGTCCCGTGTGTCGTTATTACGGGTCTCGTGTGTTGTTATTACGGGTCTCGTGTTTGTTATTACGGGTCTCGTGTGTTGTTATTACGGGTCTCGTGTGTTGTTATTACGGGTCTCGTGTGTTATTATTACGGGTCTCATGTGTTGTTATTACGGGTCTCGTGTGTTGTTATTACGGGTCTCGTGTGTTATTATTACGGGTCTCATGTGTTGTTATTACGGGTCTCGTCCCGTGTGTTGTTATTACGGGTCTCGTCTCGTGTGTTGTTATTACGGGTCTCGTCCCGTGTGTTGTTATTACGGGTCTCGTCTCGTGTGTTGTTATTACGGGTCTCGTCTCGTGTGTTGTTATTACGGGTCTCGTCTCGTGTGTTGTTATTACGGGTCTCGTCTCGTGTGTTGTTATTACGGGTCTCGTGTGTTATTATTACGGGTCTCGTGTGTTATTATTACGGGTCTCATGTGTTGTTATTACGGGTCTCGTCTCGTGTGTTGTCATTACGGGTCTCGTCTCGTGTGTTGTTATTACGGGTCTCGTCTCGTGTGTTATTATTACGGGTCTCGTGTGTTGTTATTACGGGTCTCGTGTGTTGTTATTACGGGTCTCGTGTGTTGTTATTACGGGTCTCGTGTGTTGTTATTACGGGTCCTGTGTGTTGTTATTACGGGTCTCGTCTCGTGTGTTGTTATTACGGGTCTCGTCTCGTGTGTTATTACGGGTCCTGTGTGTTGTTATTACGGGTCTCGTGTGTTGTTATTACGGGTCTCGTGTGTTGTTATTACGGGTCTCGTGTGTTGTTATTACGGGTCTCGTGTGTTGTTATTACGGGTCTCGTGTATTGTTATTACGGGTCTCGTCTCGTGTGTTGTTATTACGGGTCTCGTGTATTGTTATTACGGGTCCCGTGTGTTGTTATTACGGGTCTCGTGTGTTGTTATTACGGGTCTCGTCTCGTGTGTTGTTATTACGGGTCTCGTGTGTTGTTATTACGGGTCTCATCCCATGTGTTGTTATTACGGGTCTCGTGTGTTGTTATTACGGGTCTCGTCTCGTGTGTTGTTATTACGGGTCTCATGTGTTGTTATTACGGGTCTCATCCCATGTGTTGTTATTACGGGTCTCGTGTGTTGTTATTACGGGTCTCGTCTCGTGTGTTGTTATTACGGGTCTCGTGTGTTGTTATTACGGGTCTCATGTGTTGTTATTACGGGTCTCATGTGTTGTTATTACGGGTCTCGTGTGTTATTATTACGGGTCTCGTCCCGTGTGTTATTACGGGTCTCGTGTGTTGTTATTACGGGTCTCATGTGTCGTTATTACGGGTCTCGTCCCGTGTATTATTACGGGTCTCATCCCGTGTGTCGTTATTACGGGTCTCGTCTCGTGTGTCGTTATTACGGGTCTCGTTCCATGTGTTGTTATTACGGGTCTCGTCTCGTGTGTCGTTATTACGGGTCTCGTCCCGTGTGTTGTTATTACGGGTCTCGTGTGTTGTTATTACAGGTCTCATGTGTTGTTATTACGGGTCTCGTCCCGTGTGTTGTTATTACGGGTCTCGTTATTACGGGTCTCGTCCCGTGTGTCGTTATTACGGGTCTCGTGTGTTGTTATTACGGGTCTCGTGTGTTGTTATTACGGGTCTCGTCCCGTGTGTCGTTATTACGGGTCTCGTCCCGTGTGTCGTTATTACGGGTCTCGTGTGTTGTTATTACGGGTCTCGTGTGTCGTTATTACGGGTCCCGTGTGTCGTTATTACGGGTCTCGTCCCGTGTGCTGTTATTACGGGTCTCGTCCCGTGTGCTGTTATTACGGGTCTCGTCCCGTGTGTCGTTATTACGGGTCTCGTCCCGTGTGTTTATTAGAGGTTTAACTTCACTCTTTTGTTTGGATCCCTGTGTTTTGGTATATGCGTGTCACGTTCGTTGAATGGAGGAGACCAAGGCGCAGCGTAAGACGAATACATACTTTTTAATGAAGACGAAGAACACTTTTTAATGAAGACGAAGAACACTTAACAAACTATACAAAAACAACAAACCGAACATGACGCTATAAAATACTAGGGCAGACACAGGCAGCTAGACAGACAATAACCCACGAAATACCCAAAGAAGATGGCTTCCTAAATATGGTTCCCAATCAGAGACAACGATAAACAGCTGCCTCTAATTGAGGACCAATCTAGGCAACCATAGACCTACATAAACACCTAGATGGTAAACAACCCCATAAACCTACAAAACCCCTAGACAGTACAAACACACATACATCACCCATGTCACACCCTGACCAAACCAAAACAATAAAGAAAACAAAGAATACTAAGGTCAGGGCGTGACAATGAGTTTGTTTTGGGCTTCTTCCAATGAAAAACACACACAGAAACTAAACACACACAGAAAGTAAACACACACAGAAACTAAACACACCGAAACTAACAACTAACTAACAACCTGCCTCACTACCACAGACCACGTGTAACCATGTCAGCCCAGGACCTCCACATCCGGCTTCACTACCACAGACCAGTGTAACTACACCAGCCCAGGACCTCCACATCCGGCCTCACTACCACAGACCAGTGTAACCATGTCAGCCCAGGACCTCCACATCCGGCTTCACTACCACAGACCAGTGTAACCATGTCAGCCCAGGACCTCCACATCCGGCTTCTTCCTCTCTGGGATCGTTTGAGACCAGCCTCCCGGACAAAGAATAAAACTATGGGTTTGCACAAACAAAGAACCAACTTCAGTGGGCAAATGATCACCTTCGATGGCCACTGGCACACTGGAGAAGTGTGAAACCCGGTTTCAACTGTCACCATGACAACATCCTGAGGCCCATTGTCGTGCCAGTCATCCGCCGCCATCACCTCATGTTGCAGCATGATAACGCACGGACCCATGTCGTAAGGATCTGTACACAATACCTGGAAGCTGAAAACGTCCCAGTTCTTCCATGGGCTGCATACTCACCAGACATGTCACCCATTGAGCATGTATGGGATGCTCTGGACCGCCGTGTACGACAGCGTGTTTCAGTTCCAGCCAATATCCAGGGACTTCACACAGACATTGAAGAGGAGTGGGACAGCATTCCACAGGCCACAACCAACAGCCTGATTAACTCTATGTGAAGGAGATGTGTTGTGCTGCCTGAGGCAAATGGTGGTCACACCAGATACTGACTGGTTTTCTGATCCACGCCCCTACTTGGTGCATCGGTACCACTTTCCCTGCGGTAGCAGAGACAACAGTCTATAACTTGGGTGGCTGGAGTCTTTGACCGTGTTTAGGGCTTTCCACTGACACCGCCTGGTACAGAGGTCCTGGACGGCAGGGAGCCTGGCCCCAGTGATGTACTGGGCTTTCCACTGACACCGCCTAGTACAGAGTTCCTGGACGGCAGGGAGCCTGACCCCAGTGATGTACTGGGCTTTCCACTGACACCACCTGGTACAGAGGTCCTGGACGGCAGGGAGCTTGGCCCCAGTGATGTACTGGGCGGTCTACACCACCACCTGGTACAGAGGTCATGGACGGCAGAGAGCTTGGCCCCAGTGATGTACTGGGCCGTACGCACTAGCCTCTGTAGGGCCTTGCACTCGGATGATAAGCAGTTGCCGTACCAGGCGGTGATGCAGCCAATCAAAATGCTCTCAATGGTGCAGCTGTAGAACTTTGAGGATCTGAGGGCCCATGTCAAATCTTTTCAGCCTCCTGAGGGGGGAGAGGTGGTGTCGTGCCCTCTTCATGACTGTGTTGGTGTGTGAGGACCATGACAGATCTTTAGTGATGTGTAGGCCAGGAACTTGAAGGTCTCCACTAAAGCCCTGTTGTGTGTGTGTGTGTGTGTGTGTGTGTGTGTGTGTGTGTGTGTGTGTGTGTGTGTGTGTGTGTGTGTGTGTGTGTGTGTGTGTGTATATATATATATATATATATATATGTATTCTACAGCCCTGCTGTGGGGATGGCTGGGAAATGTGATTTCCCACTAAAAGCTACAATAAACTATCAGGCATGAATTGTTAAATTCTTTTTTTTTATAGAAACATACTGAGTCACTGGTTACCTCCCAAATGGCACCCTATATAGGGCACTACTTCTGAACAGGATTCATAGAGCTGTGGTCAGATATAGGGCACTAAGTAGTGAATAGTGTGCCATGTTGTTTTTTTTTACTACACCTCTGGTCTGTTCTGTCGCTAACCAAAAGACTACACACACAGACACACACAAACACACACACATACACTGAAACAGACAGACAGGCAGGCAGGCAGGCAGGCTTCACATAGACAAAGATGTGTAGTCACGTGATTTTCGGGAGCGACAACTTCTAAAAATTTGATTCCGGCAACGCCTTCCTGAATTGTTGCAGCGAGGCAGGAGTAGTCTGTTGACTAGCGAGGCAGGAGTAGTCTGTTGACTAGCGAGGCAGGAGTAGTCTGTTGACTAGCGAGGCAGGAGTAGTATGTTGACTGGCGAGGCAGGAGTAGTCTGTTGACTAGCGAGGCAGGAGTAGTCTGTTGACTAGCGAGGCAGGAGTAGTCTGTTGACTAGCGAGGCAGGAGTAGTCTGTTGACTAGCGAGGCAGGAGTAGTCTGTTGACTAGCGAGGCAGGAGTAGTCTGTTGACTAGCGAGGCAGGAGTAGTCTGTTGACTAGCGAGGCAGGAGTAGTCTGTTGACTAGCGAGGCAGGAGTAGTCTGTTGACTAGCTAGTCTGTTGACTAGCGAGGCAGGAGTAGT
This sequence comes from Oncorhynchus nerka, assembly GCF_034236695.1. Classification (NCBI taxonomy): domain Eukaryota; kingdom Metazoa; phylum Chordata; class Actinopteri; order Salmoniformes; family Salmonidae; genus Oncorhynchus; species Oncorhynchus nerka. The sequence continues at coordinate 7,712,638 of NC_088413.1, read as the reverse complement.
CTGTTGACAGGAGTAGTAGGTTGACTGTTGGCAGGAGTAGTCTGTTGACTAGCGAGGCAGGAGTAGTCTGTTGACTAGCGAGGCAGGAGTAGTCTGTTGACTAGCGAGGCAGGAGTAGTCTGTTGACTAGCGAGGCAGGAGTAGTAGGTTGACTAGCGGGGCAGGAGTAGTATGTTGACTGGCGAGGCAGGAGTAGTCTGTTGACTAGCGAGGCAGGAGTAGTCTGTTGACTAGCGAGGCAGGAGTAGTCTGTTGACTAGCGAGGCAGGAGTAGTAGGTTGACTAGCGGGGCAGGAGTAGTATGTTGACTGGCGAGGCAGGAGTAGTCTGTTGACTAGCGAGGCAGGAGTAGTCTGTTGACTAGCGAGGCAGGAGTAGTCTGTTGACTAGCGAGGCAGGAGTAGTCTGTTGACTAGCGAGGCAGGAGTAGTCTGTTGACTAGCGAGGCAGGAGTAGTCTGTTGACTAGCGAGGCAGGAGTAGTCTGTTGACTAGCGAGGAGTAGTCTGTTGACTAGGAGGCAGGAGTAGTCTGTTGACTAGCGAGGCAGGAGTAGTCTGTTGACTAGCGAGGCAGGAGTAGTCTGTTGACTAGCGAGGCAGGAGTAGTCTGTTGACTAGCGAGGCAGGAGTAGTCTGTTGACTAGCGAGGCAGGAGTAGTCTGTTGACTAGCGAGGCAGGAGTAGTCTGTTGACTAGCGAGGCAGGAGTAGTCTGTTGACTAGCGAGGCAGGAGTAGTCTGTTGACTAGCGAGGCAGGAGTAGTCTGTTGACTAGCGGGGCAGGAGTAGTATGTTGACTGCGAGGCAGGAGTAGTCTGTTGACTAGCGAGGCAGGAGTAGTCTGTTGACTAGCGAGGCAGGAGTAGTCTGTTGACTAGTCTGTTGACTAGGCAGGAGTAGTCTGTTGACTAGCGAGGCAGGAGTAGTCTGTTGACTAGCGAGGCAGGAGTAGTCTGTTGACTAGCGAGGCAGGAGTAGTCTGTTGACTAGCGAGGCAGGAGTAGTCTGTTGACTAGCGAGGCAGGAGTAGTCTGTTGACTAGCGAGGCAGGAGTAGTCTGACTAGCGAGGCAGGAGTAGTAGGTTGACTAGCGAGGCAGGAGTAGTCTGTTGACTAGCGAGGCAGGAGTAGTCTGTTGACTAGCGAGGCAGGAGTAGTCTGTTGACTAGCGAGGCAGGAGTAGTCTGTTGACTAGCGAGGCAGGAGTAGTAGTTGACTAGCGTAGTCTGTTGACTAGGCAGGAGTAGTCTGTTGACTAGCGGGGCAGGAGTAGTCTGTTGACTAGCGAGGCAGGAGTAGTCTGTTGACTAGCGAGGCAGGAGTAGTCTGTTGACTAGCGAGGCAGGAGTAGTCTGTTGACTAGCGAGGCAGGAGTAGTCTGTTGACTAGAGGAGTAGTCTGTTGACTAGCGAGGCAGGAGTAGTCTGTTGACTAGCGAGGCAGGAGTAGTCTGTTGACTAGCGAGGCAGGAGTAGTCTGTTGACTAGCGAGGCAGGAGTAGTCTGTTGACTAGCGAGGCAGGAGTAGTCTGTTGACTAGCGAGGCAGGAGGAGTAGTCTGTTGACTAGCGAGGCAGGAGTAGTCTGTTGACTAGCGAGGCAGGAGTAGTCTGTTGACTAGCGAGGCAGGCTGTTGACTAGCGAGGCAGGAGTAGTCTGTTGACTAGCGAGGCAGGAGTAGTCTGTAGTGACTGGCGAGGCAGGAGTAGTCTGTTGACTAGCGAGGCAGGAGTAGTCTGTTGCCTAGCGAGGCAGGAGTAGTCTGTTGACTAGCAAGGCAGGAGTAGTCTGTTGACTGGCGAGGCAGGAGTAGTCTGTTGACTAGCGAGGCAGGAGTAGTCTGTTGCCTAGCGAGGCAGGAGTAGTCTGTTGACTAGCAAGGCAGGAGTAGTCTGTTGACTGGCGAGGCAGGAGTAGTCTGTTGACTAGCGAGGCAGGAGTAGTCTGTTGACTAGCGAGGCAGGAGTAGTCTGTTGACTAGCGAGGCAGGAGTAGTCTGTTGACTGGCGAGGCAGGAGTAGTCTGTTGACTGGCCTGAGGCAGGAGTAGTCTGTTGACTGGCGAGGCAGGAGTAGTCTGTTGACTAGCGAGGCAGGAGTAGTCTGTTGAATAGCGAGGCAGGAGTAGTCTGTTGACTGGCGAGGCAGGAGTAGTCTGTTGCCTAGCGAGGCAGGAGTAGTCTATTGACTAGCGAGGCAGGAGTAGTCTGTTGACTAGCGAGGCAGGAGTAGTCTGTTGACTAGCGAGGCAGGAGTAGTCTGTTGACTAGCGAGGCACGACGGAAAAAACATTGTAGCTTTGTTTGTTTCATGTGTCCTGTAGTTAGGCTATACACTGAGTGTACAAAACATTAAGAACGCCTGCTCTTTCCATGACTTAGACTGACCAGGTGAATCCAGGTGAAAGCTATGATCCCCTATGGTCACTTCCACTTTAATCATTGTAGATGAAGGGGTGGAGACGGGTTAAAGAAGGTTTGGTAAGCCTTGAGACATGGATTATGTATGTAGGCATTCAGAGCGTGAATGGGCAAGACATGAAATGTAAGTGACATTGAACAGGGTCTGGTAGTAGGTGCCTTTGAACAGGGTCTGGTAGTAGGTGCCTTTGAACAGGGTCTGGTAGTAGGTGCCATTGAACAGGGTCTGGTAGTAGGTACCATTGAACAGGGTCTGGTAGTAGGTACCATTGAACAGGGTCTGGTAGTAGGTGCCTTTGAACAGGGTCTGGTAGTAGGTACCATTGAACAGGGTCTGGTAGTAGGTACCATTGAACAGGGTCTGGTAGTAGGTGCCTTTGAACAGGGTCTGGTAGTAGGTGCCATTGAACAGGGTCTGGTAGTAGGTACCATTGAACAGGGTCTGGTAGTAGGTACCATTGAACAGGGTCTGGTAGTAGGTGCCTTTGAACAGGGTCTGGTAGTAGGTACCATTGAACAGGGTCTGGTAGTAGGTACCATTGAACAGGGTCTGGTAGTAGGTGCCTTTGAACAGGGTCTGGTAGTAGGTACCATTGAACAGGGTCTGGTAGTAGGTACCATTGAACAGGGTCTGGTAGTAGGTACCATTGAACAGGGTCTGGTAGTAGGTACCATTGAACAGGGTCTGGTAGTAGGTACCATTGAACAGGGTCTGGTAGTAGGTACCATTGAACAGGGTCTGGTAGTAGGTACCATTGAACAGGGTCTGGTAGTAGGTACCATTGAACAGGGTCTGGTAGTAGGTACCATTGAACAGGGTCTGGTAGTAGGTACCATTGAACAGGGTCTGGTAGTAGGTACCATTGAACAGGGTCTGGTAGTAGGTACCATTGAACAGGGTCTGGTAGTAGGTACCATTGAACAGGGTCTGGTAGTAGGTACCATTGAACAGGGTCTGGTAGTAGGTACCATTGAACAGGGTCTGGTAGTAGGTACCATTGAACAGGGTCTGGTAGTAGGTACCATTGAACAGGGTCTGGTAGTAGGTACCATTGAACAGGGTATGGTAGTAGGTACCATTGAACAGGGTCTGGTAGTAGGTACCATTGAACAGGGTCTGGTAGTAGGTACCATTGAACAGGGTCTGGTAGTAGGTACCATTGAACAGGGTCTGGTAGTAGGTACCATTGAACAGGGTCTGGTAGTAGGTACCATTGAACAGGGTCTGGTAGTAGGTACCATTGAACAGGGTCTGGTAGTAGGTACCATTGAACAGGGTCTGGTAGTAGGTACCATTGAACAGGGTCTGGTAGTAGGTACCATTGAACAGGGTCTGGTAGTAGGTACCATTGAACAGGGTCTGGTAGTAGGTACCATTGAACAGGGTCTGGTAGTAGGTACCATTGAACAGGGTCTGGTAGTAGGTACCATTGAACAGGGTCTGGTAGTAGGTACCATTGAACAGGGTCTGGTAGTAGGTACCATTGAACAGGGTCTGGTAGTAGGTACCATTGAACAGGGTCTGGTAGTAGGTACCATTGAACAGGGTCTGGTAGTAGGTACCATTGAACAGGGTCTGGTAGTAGGTACCATTGAACAGGGTCTGGTAGTAGGTACCATTGAACAGGGTCTGGTAGTAGGTACCATTGAACAGGGTCTGGTAGTAGGTACCATTGAACAGGGTCTGGTAGTAGGTACCATTGAACAGGGTCTGGTAGTAGGTACCATTGAACAGGGTCTGGTAGTAGGTACCATTGAACAGGGTCTGGTAGTAGGTACCATTGAACAGGGTAGGGTAGTAGGTACCATTGAACAGGGTCTGGTAGTAGGTACCATTGAACAGGGTCTGGTAGTAGGTACCATTGAACAGGGTCTGGTAGTAGGTACCATTGAACAGGGTCTGGTAGTAGGTACCATTGAACAGGGTCTGGTAGTAGGTACCATTGAACAGGGTCTGGTAGTAGGTACCATTGAACAGGGTCTGGTAGTAGGTACCATTGAACAGGGTCTGGTAGTAGGTACCATTGAACAGGGTCTGGTAGTAGGTACCATTGAACAGGGTCTGGTAGTAGGTACCATTGAACAGGGTCTGGTAGTAGGTACCATTGAACAGGGTAGGGTAGTAGGTACCATTGAACAGGGTCTGGTAGTAGGTACCATTGAACAGGGTCTGGTAGTAGGTACCATTGAACAGGGTCTGGTAGTAGGTACCATTGAACAGGGTCTGGTAGTAGGTACCATTGAACAGGGTCTGGTAGTAGGTACCATTGAACAGGGTATGGTAGTAGGTACCATTGAACAGGGTCTGGTAGTAGGTACCATTGAACAGGGTCTGGTAGTAGGTACCATTGAACAGGGTCTGGTAGTAGGTACCATTGAACAGGGTAGGGTAGTAGGTACCATTGAACAGGGTCTGGTAGTAGGTACCATTGAACAGGGTCTGGTAGTAGGTACCATTGAACAGGGTCTGGTAGTAGGTACCATTGAACAGGGTCTGGTAGTAGGTACCATTGAACAGGGTAGGGTAGTAGGTACCATTGAACAGGGTCTGGTAGTAGGTACCATTGAACAGGGTAGGGTAGTAGGTACCATTGAACAGGGTCTGGTAGTAGGTACCATTGAACAGGGTCTGGTAGTAGGTACCATTGAACAGGGTAGGGTAGTAGGTTCCAGGCGCACCGGTTTGTTTCAAGACCTGCAACACTGCTGAGTTTTTCACGCTCAACTGTTTCCCGTGGGTTCCAGAATGTACCATGGGTTCCAGAATGTACCACGCATAGGACATCCAGTCAACTGTTTCCCGTGGGTTCCAGAATGTACCACGCATAGGACATCCAGTCAACTTGACACAACTGTGGGAAGCATCGTAGTCAACATGGGCCAGCATCCATTTGGAACGCTTTCGAGTCCATGCCCGGACGAATTTAGGCTCTTCTGAGGATAGCCTGGCCTACTGGTGTGACAACTGGATAATGTCTTTATTTATTTGTTTGCAAACTTAAAAGAAACGCGTTTGGGACATGGAAATAGTCTAGCAGACCAGTCATTTCGTGTTTATTATATGACCCAGCCCTGAATGACTATTTTGTCGTCACACTGACTGAATACGTTTCACGGTATGTTAGACTGTAAAATAATATGCACACTAGGCTACTTTTAGAGCCTAATATTCTAAACTAATCCCTCGACTGATCAGTCCGTGGTTCATTCCGACCTCTTTTACCGGTTACCGTTAACCCTTGTCTAATCCGGTGTCTTGCGCTCAGGGCGGGCCATCCCGATTCCCAACTGTCTTTGACAACACGGAATTTCCATTTCCACCACAAACCGAAACAGGGTAAAGAAAAATAAACACTCACCTCCGACATGGGAAAGAGGCGTTCTTAGATCTCTAATCCATTCCGTTAATCCAGATACACCGACGCGCGCAAGGTTTTCCAGTTCAAATGTGAGGCAGCTCCGGTGGAGTCTAGTCCCAAGGCAGGTGCGTGCACGGGATTCTGACGGGAAAAGCGCGACATTAATCTTCACTCACTCAACAAGGCTACCTCCCTCCCTCTCGCTTTCTCTCTCTCTCTCTCTCTCTCTTTGTCTGTCTCTCTGTCTTTCTCTCACACACACAATAACAAACAAACAGAAAGAGAAAAGATAAGACATCAATTTAGTTATTTAGCCTCCAAATAGACTGTGCTCTAGTGTTGTCGGTGTGTGTGGTGATTGATGGTGATGGGTGGGTGTGCTGTGAATGTAAATGCAGAGCCAACTACTCCATGTCTGGTCAGGGTCCAGCAGTGAGATACAGTCACCCACCAACCCTGGAGAGATACAGTCACCCACCAACCCTGGACAGATACAGTCACACACCAACCCTGGAGAGATACAGTCTGGAACCTAATTTTATAACCTATGCCTACTACAACAATCCAATGCTTTTACACGTTATGGGGTGTGGTGAACGAGTGCACACTTCGGGAAGCAGGAAAGACATTTGGGACACACAACTGACCCAGGCCCGAGGATCTCCCAATTGACATTTGTCAAAGGTAGCCTATACATTCTGTGGTGCTCTATTCTAGAATATTAACTGGCGTTTGTCGCCCCCTGGTGGAAAGAACGTAATATAATCATTCTCTCTATATTTCTGTGCATTTTGTACCTCGCAGCACACCGTACAAATATTCAAAGTTAAACGCCGATATTACCGTTCTGCTAGCAGCAGGATAATATGTTGGCAGCACAACAGCATATTATTTTTTTCGAAATAAAAATATTAATAATATAAAATCAATAAAAATATATAGTTATATATATATTTTACTCTAAATAAGAGTCCCCTGAAAGGACAAGCTCAAATTTGACAATATCGATTATTTTAGCACTGTAGTTCAATACAATTGTTTTTCACAGCATTGCAACCACTTTTGAAACAAATAAATTGATAATTTGACATATTTTAATATTGTATAATTTATACCAGCATTTCTTTTGAACTGGTATGTTGAAGGCTGTTGTGTAGGTCAGTGGTGTCGTGGTGCCTGGAGAAGTGGGTATTCGGTACTCTAATTTAGTAAAACATTTTCCAAACGGCCCAGAGAAGGAAAGGCACCCTGTGTGAAAGATTATATGGGAAACAGTGATACACTCTGAATGACCTAAAACTATACATCCCCATATTGGTCTTTCACAGTCAGACCAACCCAAGCTGTACTGTTCAGTAGGATAATAGTAGACCAACCCAAGCTGTCCTGTTCAGTAGGATAATAGTAGACCAACCCAAGCTGTACTGTTCAGTAGGATAATAGTAGACCAACCCAAGCCGTACTGTTCAGTAGGATAATAGTAGACCAGCCCAAGCTGTACTGTTCAGTAGGATAATAGTAGACCAACCCAAGCTGTACTGTTCAGTAGGATAATAGTAGACCAACCCAAGCTGTACTGTTCAGTAGGATAATAGTAGACCAACCCAAGCCGTACTGTTCAGTAGGATAATAGTAGACCAACCCAAGCTGTACTGTTCAGTAGGATAATAGTAGACCAACACAAGCTGTACTGTTCAGTAGGATAATAGTAGACCAACCCAAGCTGTACTGTTCAGTAGGATAATAGTAGACCAACCCAAGCTGTACTGTTCAGTAGGATAATAGTAGACCAATCCAAGCTGTACTGTTCAGTAGGATAATAGTAGACCAACCCAAGCTGTACTGTTCAGTAGGATAATAGTAGACCAACCCAAGCTGTACTGTTCAGTAGGATAATAGTAGACCAACCCAAGCTGTACTGTTCAGTAGGATAATAGTAGACCAACCCAAGCTGTACTGTTCAGTAGGATAATAGTAGACTAACCCAAGCTGTACTGTTCAGTAGGATAATAGTAGACCAACCCAAGCTGTCCTGTTCAGTAGGATAATAGTAGACCAACCCAAGCTGTACTGTTCAGTAGGATAATAGTAGACCAACCCAAGCTGTACTGTTCAGTAGGATAATAGTAGACCAACCCAAGCTGTACTGTTCAGTAGGATAATAGTAGACCAACCCAAGCTGTACTGTTCAGTAGGATAATAGTAGACCAACCCAAGCTGTACTGTTCAGTAGGATAATAGTAGACCAACCCAAGCTGTACTGTTTAGTAGGATAATAGTAGACTAACCCAAGCTGTACTGTTCAGTAGGATAATAGTAGACCAACCCAAGCTGTACTGTTCAGTAGGATAATAGTAGACCAACCCAAGCTGTCCTGTTCAGTAGGATAATAGTAGACCAACCCAAGCTGTACTGTTCAGTAGGATAATAGTAGACCAACCCAAGCCGTACTGTTCAGTAGGATAATAGTAGACCAGCCCAAGCTGTAATGTTCAGTAGGATAATAGTAGACCAACCCAAGCTGTACTCTTCAGTAGGATAATTGAAGACCAACCCAAGCTGTACTGTTCAGTAGGATAATAGTAGACCAACCCAAGCTGTACTGTTCAGTAGGATAATAGTAGACCAACCCAAGCTGTACTGTTCAGTAGGATAATAGTAGACCAACCCAAGCCGTACTGTTCAGTAGGATAATAGTAGACCAACCCAAGCTGTACTGTTCAGTAGGATAATAGTAGACCAACCCAAGCTGTACTGTTCAGTAGGATAATAGTAGACTAACCCAAGCTGTACTGTTCAGTAGGATAATAGTAGACCAATCCAAACTGTACTCTTCAGTAGGATAATTGAAGACCAACCCAAGCTGTACTGTTCAGTAGGATAATAGTAGACCAACCCAAGCTGTACTGTTCAGTAGGATAATAGTAGACCAACCCAAGCTGTAATGTTCAGTAGGATAATAGTAGACCAACCCAAGCTGTACTGTTCAGTAGGATAATAGTAGACCAACCCAAGCTGTACTGTTCAGTAGGATAATAGTAGACTAACCCAAGCTGTACTGTTCAGTAGGATAATAGTAGACCAACCCAAACTGTACTGTTCAGTAGGATAATAGTAGACCAATCCAAACTGTACTGTTCAGTAATATAATAGTAGACCAACCCAAGCTGTACTGTTCAGTAGGATAATAGTAGACCAACCCAAACTGTACTGTTCAGTAATATAATAGTAGACCAACCCAAGCTGTACTGTTCAGTAGGATAATAGTAGACCAACCCAAGCTGTACTGTTCAGTAGGATAATAGTAGACCAACCCAAGCTGTACTGTTCAGTAGGATAATAGTAGACCTTTTATTGAAACAGAGAAACTGAGTCAGAAATTCACAAATTCAGAATTTTTTTTTTTTTTTCTCAAAGTCAGACTTTTTTTTAACAGAAAAACAATGCAATTGTCCATAACAGAGACCACTTTTGAGGTTTGGGGAAAATCTAAGAAATGTACATTTTTGAAGTAGTTGCCCTTTAATTCAAGTATGCAGGTACCTGGCACTATTGTTGGATTAGCAGTGTTTATATAGTACAGACACCTAGCACTATTGTTGGATTAGCAGTGTTTATATAGTACAGACACCTAGCACTATTGTTGTATTAGCAGTGTTTCTATAGTACAGACACCTAGCACTATTGTTGGATTAGCAGTGTTTATATAGTACAGACACCTAGCACTATTGTTGGATTAGCAGTGTTTATATAGTACAGACACCTAGCACCATTGTTGTATTAGCAGTGTTTCTATAGTACAGACACCTAGCACTATTGTTGTATTAGCAGTGTTTCTATAGTACAGACACCTAGCACTATTGTTGGATTAGCAGTGTTTATATAGTACAGACACCTAGCACTATTGTTGGATTAGCAGTGTTTATATAGTACAGACACCTAGCACTATTGTTGGATTAGCAGTGTTTATATAGTACAGACACCTAGCACTATTGTTGGATTAGCAGTGTTTATCTACAACAGGCACCTAGCACTATTGTTGTATTAGCAGTGTTTCTATAGTACAGACACCTAACACTATTGATTGTTGGATTAGCAGTGTTAATATAGTACAGACACCTAGCACTATTGTTGGATTAGGAGTGTTAATATAGTACAGACACCTAGCACTATTGTTGGATTAGCAGTGTTTCTATAGTACAGACACCTAGCACTATTGTTGGATTAGCAGTGTTTATATAGTACAGACACCTAGCACTATTGTTGGTTTAGCAGTGTTTATATAGTACAGACACCTAGCACTATTGTTGGATTAACAGTGTTTATATAGTACAGACACCTAGCACTATTGTTGGATTAGCAGTGTTAATATAGTACAGACACCTACACTATTGATTGTTGGATTAGCAGTGTTAATATAGTACAGACACCTAGCACTATTGTTGGATTATCAGTGTTTATATAGTACAGACACCTACACTATTGTTGGATTAGCAGTGTTTCTATAGTACAGACACCTAGCACTATTGTTGGATTAACAGTGTTTATATAGTACAGACACCTAGCACTATTGTTGGATTAACAGTGTTTATATAGTACAGACACCTAGCACTATTGTTGGATTAGCAGTGTTTATATAGTACAGACACCTAGCACTATTGTTGTATTAGCAGTGTTTATATAGTACAGACACCTAGCACTATTGTTGGATTAGCAGTGTTTATATAGTACAGACACCTAGCACTATTGTTGGATTTGCAGTGTTTATATAGTACAGACACCTAGCACTATTGTTGTTTGTTTATAGTACAGACACCTAGCACTATTGTTGGATTAGCAGTGTTTATATAGTACAGACACCTAGTACTATTGTTGGATTAGCAGTGTTTATATAGTACAGACACCTAGCACTATTGTTGGATTAGCAGTGTTTATATAGTACAGACACCTAGCACTATTGTTGGATTAGCAGTGTTTATATAGTACAGACACCTAGCACTATTGTTGGATTAGCAGTGTTTATATAGTACAGACACCTAGCACTATTGTTGGATTAGCAGTGTTTATATAGTACAGACACCTAGCACTATTGTTGGATTAACAGTGTTTATATAGTACAGACACCTAGCACTATTGTTGGATTAACAGTGTTTATATAGTACAGACACCTAGCACTATTGTTGGATTAACAGTGTTTATATAGTACAGACACCTAGCACTATTGTTGTACTAACAGTGTTTATATAGTACAGACACCTAGCACTATTGTTGTATTAGCAGTGTTTATATAGTACAGACACCTAGCACTATTGTTGGATTAGCAGTGTTTATATAGTACAGACACCTAGCACTATTGTTGGATTAGCAGTGTTAATATAGTACAGACACCTAGCACTATTGTTGGGATTAGCAGTGTTTATATAGTACAGACACCTAGCACTATTGTTGGATTAGCAGTGTTTATATAGTACAGACACCTAGCACTATTGTTGGATTAGCAGTGTTTATATAGTACAGACACCTAGCACTATTGTTGGATTAACAGTGTTTATATAGTACAGACACCTAGCACTATTGTTGGATTAACAGTGTTTATATAGTACAGACACCTAGCACTATTGTTGGATTAGCAGTGTTTATATAGTACAGACACCTAGCACTATTGTTGGATTAGCAGTGTTTATATAGTACAGACACCTAGCACTATTGTTGGATTAGCAGTGTTCATATAGTACAGACACCTAGCACTATTGTTGGATTTGCAGTGTTTATATAGTACAGACACCTAGCACTATTGTTGGATTAGCAGTGTTAATATAGTACAGACACCTAGTACTATTGTTGTATTAGCAGTGTTTATATAGTACAGACACCTAGTACTATTGTTGGATTAGCAGTGTTTATATAGTACAGACACCTAGTACTATTGTTGTATTAGCAGTGTTTACATAGTACAGACACCTACACTATTGTTGGATTAGCAGTGTTTCTATAGTACAGACACCTACACTATTGTTGGATTAGCAGTGTTTATATAGTACAGACACCTAGCACTATTGTTGGATTAGCAGTGTTTATATAGTACAGACACCTAGCACTATTGTTGGATTAGCAGTGTTTATATAGTACAGACACCTAGCACTATTGTTGAATTAACAGTGTTTATATAGTACAGACACCTAGCACTATTGTTGTATTAACAGTGTTTATATAGTACAGACACCTAGCACTATTGTTGAATTAACAGTGTTTATATAGTAGAGACACCTAGCACTATTGTGGTATTAACAGTGTTTATATAGTACAGACACCTAGCACTATTGTTGTATTAGCAGTGTTTATATAGTACAGACACCTAGCACTATTGTTGGATTAGCAGTGTTTATATAGTACAGACACCTAGCACTATTGTTGGATTAGCAGTGTTTATATAGTACAGACACCTAGCACTATTGTTGGATTAGCAGTGTTTATATAGTACAGACACCTAGCACTATTGTTGTATTAGCAGTGTTTCTATAGTACAGACACCTAGCACTATTGTTGTATTAACAGTGTTTATATAGTACAGACACCTAGCACTATGGTTGTATTAGCAGTGTTTATATAGTACAGACACCTACACTATTGTTGTATTAGCAGTGTTTATATAGTACAGACACCTAACACTATTGTTGTATTAGCAGTGTTAATATAGTACAAAATCATATGTTTATTTGACTCTGATGATAAAGAAATATAAAATATTCCTGTAAAGGACTGTGTTAAATATTTAGGAATACATCTGTCAAAAAACCACTTAGTCAGACAACATATGAATTTCTCTCCTAAAATTAAGAAAACCAAAAATATCTGTAATAATTGTCTCCAAAGAGATGTTTCTATACTTGGGAGAGGACTTCTGTCCAAGGCAGAGGGACTGGCTGGTTTTGTGGACCCCTCATTATCTTTATGTGTAAATCCTGCTACTTGTAAAGAGATCAATAAGACCTTTCTTGACTTCATCTGGAAAAATACATCTCACAAACTAAAAGAGTCAGTCCTCTAATAAAAGAGATGAAGGAGGTCTGGAAGTGTTGGACTTTGTGACATAAATAACACTTTCAAGATCAACTGGTTGAAAAGATGTTTGATCAATACTGATTCAATATGGTATTTCCTTCCAAATCATGTGTTTCATAAATTGAGTGGTCTTCAATTTTTACTGAAATGTAATTATATTCCTGAAAGATTACCCACTAAATTGGCTAGGTTTCACCAACCAGCTTTAATGGCCTGGAAAATATGTTTCCTGCACATTTTTTCCCCACATAAAGCTCTTTTGTGGAATAATTCAGACATAACTGTAAGGAATCAGTCATTGTTCTACGCCAGCTGGCATGAGAGGAATAACGACTTTGTTCTTGATGTTTTTGACAACAGAGGTTATATTCTCACATATGAACAATTTATAACATTGAAAGGGTTTCCAATACCTTTCAGAGAGTTTATTTCTGTGGTCAGAGCCGTTCCCAGGGGTCTAACTACACTAATGAAAACCCATCTTAACTTTGGTAATGATCACAAAGTTGATCCAGAACTCAGAGCCGTTCCCAGGGGTCTAACTACACTAATGAAAACTCATCTTATCTTTGGTAATGATCACAAAGTTGATCCAGAACTCAGAGCCGTTCCCAGGGGTCTAACTACACTAATGAAAACCCATCTTATCTTTGGTAATGATCACAAAGTTGATCCAGAACTCAGAGCCGTTCCCAGGGGTCTAACCTACACTTTCTCCCAGACACCTACACTACACTGAAAATCTTATCTTTAATGATCACAAAGTTGATCCAGAACTCAATGAAAACCCATCTTATCTTTGGTAATGATCACAAAGTTGATCCAGAACTCAGAGCCGTTCCCAGGGGTCTAACTACACTAATGAAAACCCATCTTATCTTTGGTAATGATCACAAAGTTGATCCAGAACTCAGGGCCGTTCCCAGGGGTCTAACTACACTAATGAAAACTCATCTTATCTTTGGTAATGATCACAAAGTTGATCCAGAACTCAGAGCCGTTCCCAGGGGTCTAACTACACTAATGAAAACCCATCTTATCTTTGGTAATGATCACAAAGTTGATCCAGAACTCAGAGCCGTTCCCAGAGGTCTAACTACACTAATGAAAACCCATCTTATCTTTGGTAATGAACACAAAGTTGATCCAGAACTCAGAGCCGTTCCCAGGGGTCTAACTACACTAATGAAAACCCATCTTATCTTTGGTAATGATCACAAAGTTGATCCAGAACTCAGATTGGAAGGCCTGGGTTTACTTGTTGATCCAGAACTCAGATTGGAAGGCCTGGGTTTACTTGTTGATCCAGAACTCAGATTGGAAGGCCTGGGTTTACTTGTTGATCCAGAACTCAGATTGGAAGGCCTGGGTTTACTTGTTGATCCAGAACTCAGATTGGAAGGCCTGGGTTTACTTGTTGATCCAGAACTCAGATTGGAAGGCCTGGGTTTACTTGTTGATCCAGAACTCAGATTGGAAGGCCTGGGTTTACTTGTTGATCCAGAACTCAGATTGGAAGGCCTGGGTTTACTTGTTGATCCAGAACTCAGATTGGAAGGCCTGGGTTTACTTGTTGATCCAGAACTCAGATTGGAAGGCCTGGGTTTACTTGTTGATCCAGAACTCAGATTGGAAGGCCTGGGTTTACTTGTTGATCCAGAACTCAGATTGGAAGGCCTGGGTTTACTTGTTGATCCAGCACTCAGATTGGAAGGCCTGGGTTTACTTGTTGATCCAGAACTCAGATTGGAAGGCCTGGGTTTACTTGTTGATCCAGAACTCAGATTGGAAGGCCTGGGTTTACTTGTTGATCCAGAACTCAGATTGGAAGGCCTGGGTTTACTTGTTGATCCAGAACTCAGATTGGAAGGCCTGGGTTTACTTGTTGATCCAGAACTCAGATTGGAAGGCCTGGGTTTACTTGTTGATCCAGAACTCAGATTGGAAGGCCTGGGTTTACTTGTTGATCCAGAACTCAGATTGGAAGGCCTGGGTTTACTTGTTGATCCAGAACTCAGATTGGAAGGCCTGGGTTTACTTGTTGATCCAGAACTCAGAGCCGTTCCCAGGGGTCTAACTACACTAATGAAGCCTGGGTTTACTTGTTGATCCAGAACTCAGAGCCGTTCCCAGGGCTAATGAAGCCTGGGTTTACTTGTTGATCCAGAACTCAGAGCCGTTCCCAGGGCTAATGAAGCCTGGGTTTACTTGTTGATCCAGAACTCAGAGCCGTTCCCAGGGGTCTAACTACACTAATGAAGCCTGGGTTTACTTGTTGATCCAGAACTCAGAGCCGTTCCCAGGGGTCTAACTACACTAATGAAGCCTGGGTTTACTTGTTGATCCAGAACTCAGAGCCGTTCCCAGGGGTCTAACTACACTAATGAAGCCTGGGTTTACTTGTTGATCCAGAACTCAGAGCCGTTCCCAGGGGTCTAACTACACTAATGAAGCCTGGGTTTACTTGTTGATCCAGAACTCAGAGCCGTTCCCAGGGGTCTAACTACACTAATGAAGCCTGGGTTTACTTGTTGATCCAGAACTCAGAGCCGTTCCCAGGGGTCTAACTACACTAATGAAGCCTGGGTTTACTTGTTGATCCAGAACTCAGAGCAGTTCCCAGGGGTCTAACTACACTAATGAAGCCTGGGTTTACTTGTTGATCCAGAACTCAGAGCCGTTCCCAGGGTCTAACTACACTAATGAAGCCTGGGTTTACTTGTTGATCCAGAACTCAGAGCCGTTCCCAGGGGTCTAACTACACTAATGAAGCCTGGGTTTACTTGTTGATCCAGAACTCAGAGCCGTTCCCAGGGGTCTAACTACACTAATGAAGCCTGGGTTTACTTGTTGATCCAGAACTCAGAGCCGTTCCCAGGGTCTAACTACACTAATGAAGCGTGGGTTTACTTGTTGATCCAGAACTCAGAGCCGTTCCCAGGGGTCTAACTACACTAATGAAGCCTGGGTTTACTTGTTGATCCAGAACTCAGAGCCGTTCCCAGGGGTCTAACTACACTAATGAAGCCTGGGTTTACTTGTTGATCCAGAACTCAGAGCCGTTCCCAGGGGTCTAACTACACTAATGAAGCCTGGGTTTACTTGTTGATCCAGAACTCAGAGCCGTTCCCAGGTGTCTAACTACACTAATGAAGCCTGGGTTTACTTGTTGATCCAGAACTCAGAGCCGTTCCCAGGGGTCTAACTACACTAATGAAGCCTGGGTTTACTTGTTGATCCAGAACTCAGAGCCGTTCCCAGGGGTCTAACTACACTAATGAAGCCTGGGTTTACTTGTTGATCCAGAACTCAGAGCCGTTCCCAGGGGTCTAACTACACTAATGAAGCCTGGGTTTACTTCAGAGATCTTGTTGTAATAAATATATAAGACAAATTCTCCGTTCAGAAAACCAACTTCCACCAAGAGGAAAGTGTTTGTGGAACCTGCTTCTTATTCCTGACCTTGTCTGGAAACATGCCTGGTTAAGGCTTTACAAATACTGTATAACAAACAAGGTTAAGGAAGAGCACTTTAACATGTTACATCAGATATATCCATGGAATTCTATGATGTCCACATGTGGCTGTTGATGATATCTGTGTTTTCTGTGAATAAGGTGAGAATCTGTCTCACTTGTTCTTTAATGTACATTTGTGTCAGAATTTTGGGAAAACCTTGTAAGATACTTATTTACCATTATGAACACTGCCCATGTTTAACATGAAGGATATAATATGTTACTATTGCAATGACAACAAGACCATTGAAATGATTGTGATTTCTTTTTATTCTTGTTGCCAAATACTTTGTACACAAACAAAAATTCCAAAATTCTATACCAAAATTACAAATTTTTCTGACTGAATTTAAATATTTTATTAAAACATTAACCCTTGTGAATAACAACAAGAAAAAACTTTTTCCTGAATCATTATAGATTTTTTCAGAATGATAACAATTTCACTAAAATAGTGAATTGTTTATTACTTCATTGATATTTTGTGTGTTTTAGTATTTTCTAGTTGATACTAGTTCTGTTTTGTATGATGTAACAATGTCAATTGTTGGTCTGTATTTTGAATAAGAAAATAAATATATCAAATTAAATTAAAATAAAGACTCACATCGTCTTCTGCTGACTGGAGGAGCAACACAGTTGAGGAACCAAAAGTTTATTTTCATTTACTTCATAAAAGTGTAATATTGTATTAAGTTGTTCAAAGAGAAGTATGTGTTGATTGATTCGTTTATAATGAGTGACAATTTAAAACAAACTCTAGACCCACTACATATTTACATTGAACCATAGTTCTGACATGGATCATTATGACCCCAGAGGCATATCTTTTATCACAGCCAAAATATGGTTTATTTAATTTTTCATGACTTTGTCAATCAACTTGTTCTTAATACATCTAAATCATGGTTTAGTGTTTCTGTATCAATATGGACTTTTAACAAATTCAAATCCTTTGTACTCCAACTACAATGTTAAAACATTCTACATTGTGACATCATTAAAATACTACTACAATGTTTAAACATTCTACATTGTGACATCATTAAAATACTCCTACTACAATGTTAAAACATTCTACATTGTGACATCATTAAAATACTCCTACTACAATGTTAAAACATTCTACATTGTGACATCATTAAAATACTACTACAATGTTTAAACATTCTACATTGTGACATCATTAAAATACTCCTACTACAATGTTAAAACATTCTACATTGTGACATCATTAAAATACTCCTACTACAATGTTAAAACATTCTACATTGTGACATCATTAAAATACTCCTACTACAATGTTAAAACATTCTACATTGTGACATTTCATTGATATCATGAAACAACTACTTCATGTATGTATTTTCTGATGTTTGATCAGATATCTTTTATCTGAGTATCTCTTGTGACATTGATCACAGCTATGTGGTTTCTCTCCTGTGTGTGTTTTCTGGTGTGATATCAGGCTACTTGACTGAATAAAACTCTTCCCACATCGATCACAGCTATAAGGTTTCACTCCTGTGTGAATTCTCATGTGTATAGTCAGATGCCTCGATGTAACAAAACTCTTCCCACATTGATCACAGCTATAAAGTTTCACTCCTGTGTGTGCTCTCAGATGTACTATCAGGCAGCTTGAGTGAGTAAAACTCTTCCCACATTGATCACAGCTATATAAGATTTCTCTCCAGTATGAATTCTCATGTGTACTTTTAGTGATTCTGATCTTAAGTAACTCTCCCATAATCAAAACAGTGGTGAGATTTCTCTCCTGTGTGTACTTGCTGGTGTATTTTAAGTTCTGATGAAAATGTGCAACCTTTCCCACAGTCTGAGATGCAATGAGATTTATTCCCTGTGGGTCTCTGCTGGTGATTCTTGAGGTGATATAAACTGGAGAGACTCTTCTCTGCCTCGTTAGCATCATGATGTTGTTGAGGCTCCCCAGAGGATCCACGATAGTCACGTCTCTGTCCTGTGTAAACAACAAGTCAGACAGATGGTTAAAGGCCCACAACAGCAGAAATCCACTGTAAAGGTGATGCCAACAGCGTAGCCATGTTGGCACAATTGACGTCTGTAATGAATGTTACAATTATTTGACAATCGTCTTAAGACAGTCAAGTGAACAACAATAGTCATATTTAGTCTTGTTTTCACATTAGTAGTAACATCAATGATTTTAGGCTAGAAAAAGTAAAAGTAGTTGACATCCTAAGCAGTGTGCCAGATGACTTTTGGTCTTCTATATAGGCCCCTTTCTGTGTTTGCTAAACTTGCAACAAGGGCGATGCACATGCAATTTGGTTGCAGAAACCCCTCCTCTAATGCAGAAACCCCTCCTTCTAATGCAGAAACCCCTCCCTTCTAATGCAGAAACCCCTCCCTTCTAATGCAGAAACCCCCCTCCTCTAATGCAGAAGCCCCTCCCTTCTAATGCAGAAACCCCTCCCCTTCTAATGCAGAAACCCCTCCCTTCTAATGCAGAAACACCTCCCTTCCAATGCAGAAACCTCCCTTCTAATGCAGAAACCCCTCCTTTCTAATGCAGAAACCCCTCCCTTCTAATGCAGAAACACCTCCCTTCCAATGCAGAAACCTCTCCCTTCTAATGCAGAAACCCCTCCCTTCTAATGCAGAAACCCCTCCCTTCTAATGCAGAAACCCCTCCCTTCTAATGCAGAAACCCCTCCTTTCTAATGCAGAAACCCCTCCCTTCTAATGCAGAAACCCCTCCCTTCTAATGCAGAAACCCCTCCCTTCTAATGCAGAAACCCCTCCCTTCTAATGCAGAAACCCCTCCCTTCTAATGCAGAAACCCCTCCCTTCTAATGCAGAAACCACTAGTTATGGATGTTGTATATCTGCCTGGAGCAAAAAGGTGAGCAGAGATTGTAGTTTTTCCACAATGTATTCTGAATATGACAACACACTATCAGTGTAAGATCAGGATGCTACTCAAGGAACCTCACATTAATCTCTGTGTCTATTCACTAGTTCACCACCGTGGGGGAAAACTCAGGGGACTTCTCATAGGCTGACAGCAGATATAGCCTCCATTTACAGGTTGCTTATGAGTGCATTTCACACTACTTTGGATTATAATAAAGGTTCATTTGAATGTCCTGATTAATATAATGTTTATGTTTTCGTCGAAAATGTACTACTTTATATTTAAAAACAACTTCAACCAGTAAAATGTTCTTTGGCTACTATTCTAAAATGGATGACATTTTTTATCTATTATCTATCTTCAGACAATACCCCATAATGACATCACAATACCCCATAATGACATCACAATACCCCATAATGACATCACAATACCCCATAAAAGTGAATAAAAGTTTAGAAATGCTTGCATGCCAGGGAACGTTTGGCTAAACCAACTATATCATACTACGACCAATAAGCATACTACAAACTCAATGTACGTCACAAATAGTACAGTTAGTATGAGTATTCCAACACAGCTCAGGTCTCTGGGCTGCCATTTGGTTTCTGTTTAAAACCCAGGTTGCCCCTTTAATTAAAAAAGCCACACAACAAACAACCAATCTGCAGTTGAAACAAGAACAAAGCAGTCATTATTTTTTTACTCCAATGTTTAGAAACAAATGTCAGATTTCCCCTTTAACACCACACACATCAGTCCAACAACTGCCTCTGTTTTAAACACAGTAACAGTACCTACAGTTAAAGTCCAAAGTTTACATACACCTTAGCCAAATACATTTAATCTCATCACAATTCCTGGCATTTAATCCGAGTAAAAATTCCCTGTCTTAGGTCAGTTAGAATCACCACTTTATTTTAAGAATGTGAAATGTCAAAATAATGGTAGAGAAAATTATTTATTTCAGCTTTAATTTCATCAAATTCCCAGTGGGTCAGAAGTTTACATACACTCAATTAGTATTTGGTAGCATTGCCTTTAAATGGTTTAACTTGGGTCAAATGTTTCGGGTAGCCTTCCACAAGCTTCCCACAATAAGTTGGGTACATTTTGGCCCATTCCTCCTGACAGAGCTGGTGTAACTGAGTCAGGTTTGTAGGCCTCCTTGCTCGCACACGCTTTTTAAGTTCTGCCCACAAATGTTCTATACGATTGAGGTCAGCGCTATGTGATGGCCACTCCAATACCTTAACTTTGTTGTCCTTAAGCCATTTTGCCACAACTTTGGAAGCATGCTTGGGGTCATTGTCCATTTGGAAGACCCATTTGCGACCAAGCTTTAACTCATGTCTTTACATGTTGCTTCAATATATCCACATAATTTCCCCACCTCATGATGCCATCTAATTTGTGAAGTGCACTAGTCTCCCCTGCAGCAAAACACCCCCACAAACATGATGCTGCCACCTCCATGCTTCACAGTTGGGATGGTGAGCTTTGGTTTGCAAGCCTCTCCCTTTTTCTTCCAACCATAACGATGGTCATTATGGCCAAACAGTTCTATATAACAGTTCTATATACACATCTGACTCCTGATGATCAACCTCCTCCTTCACATCTGACTCCTGATGATCAACCTCCTCCTTCACATCTGACTCCTGATGATCAACCTCCTCCTTCACATCTGACTCCTGATGATCAACCTCCTCCTTCACATCTGACTCCTGATGATCAACCTCCTCCTTCACATCTGACTCCTGATGATCAACCTCCTCCTTCACATCTGACTCCTGATGATCAACCTCCTCCTTCACATCTGAATCCAGTGATCAATCCAGAGCGTCTTCTTTTTCTGAAATTCACCCTCACCTTTGATGCGCATGAATCAAGTTATCTGGACATTGTGATTAAGAGGGAGATTGGTGGCTTTATCACAGACCTATACAGGAAGCTGAGGGACAGGAATTCCCTGATAGCTTCCAACCTACAACCCTAGAAAATAGCCTCCATCAGCCAATACTGTGGCATACACAGGTTTTGTGGTACACAGAGTGACTATGACAAACAAGCTGACTGTCTGGATGAGTGTTTCAGACAGTGGGGTTACTCAGAGGACTGTCTGGATGAGTGTTATAGACAGTGGGGTTACTCAGAGGACTGTCTGGATGTGTGTTATAGACAGTGGGGTTACTCAGAGGACTGTCTGGATGAGTGTTATAGACAGTGGGGTTACCCAGAGGACTGTCTGGATGAGTGTTATAGACAGTGGGGTTACTCAGAGGACTGTCTGGATGAGTGTTATAGACAGTGGGGTTACTCAGAGGACTGTCTGGATGAGGGTTATAGACAGTGGGGTTACTCAGAGGACTGTCTGGATGAGGGTTATAGACAGTGGGGTTACTCAGAGGACTGTCTGGATGAGTGTTATAGACAGTGGGGTTACCCAGAGGACTGTCTGGATGAGGGTTATAGACAGTGGGGTTACTCAGAGGACTGTCTGGATGAGTGTTATAGACAGTGGGGTTACCCAGAGGACTGTCTGGATGAGTGTTTCAGACAGTGGGGTTACTCAGAGGACTGTCTGGATGAGTGTTATAGACAGTGGGGTTACCCAGAGGACTGTCTGGATGAGGGTTATAGACAGTGGGCTTACTCAGAGGACTGTCTGGATGAGTGTTATAGACAGTGGGGTTACTCAGAGGACTGTCTGGATGAGGGTTATAGACAGTTGGGTTACCCAGAGGACTGTCTGGATGAGGGTTATAGACAGTGGGGTTACCCAGAGGACTGTCTGGATGAGTGTTATAGACAGTGGGGTTACTCAGAGGACTGTCTGGATGAGTGTTATAGACAGTGGGGTTACTCAGAGGACTGTCTGGATGAGTGTTATAGACAGTGGGGTTACTCAGAGGACTGTCTGAATGAGTGTTATAGACAGTGGGGTTACTCAGAGGACTGTCTGGATGAGTGTTATAGACAGTGGGGTTACCCAGAGGACTGTCTGGATGAGTGTTTCAGACAGTGGGGTTACCCAGAGGACTGTCTGGATGAGGGTTATAGACAGTGGGGTTACCCAGAGGACTGTCTGGATGAGTGTTATAGACAGTGGGGTTACCCAGAGGACTGTCTGGATGAGTGTTATAGACAGTTGGGTTACCCAGAGGACTGTCTGGATGAGGGTTATAGACAGTGGGGTTACCCAGAGGACTGTCTGGATGAGTGTTATAGACAGTGGGGTTACTCAGAGGACTGTCTGGATGAGTGTTATAGACAGTGGGGTTACTCAGAGGACCGTCTGGATGAGTGTTATAGATAGTGGGGTTACTCAGAGGACTGTCTGGATGAGTGTTATAGACAGTGGGGTTACTCAGAGGACTGTCTGGATGAGTGTTATAGACAGTGGGGTTACTCAGAGGACTGTCTGGATGAGTGTTTCAGACAGTGGGGTTACTCAGAGGACTGTCTGGATGAGTGTTTCAGACAGTGGGGTTACCCAGAGGACTGTCTGGATGAGTGTTATAGACAGTTGGGTTACCCAGAGGACTGTCTGGATGAGGGTTATAGACAGTGGGGTTACCCAGAGGACTGTCTGGATGAGTGTTTCAGACAGTGGGGTTACTCAGAGGACTGTCTGGATGAGTGTTATAGACAGTGGGGTTAGTCAGAGGACTGTCTGGATGAGTGTTATAGACAGTCGGGTTACCCAGAGGACTGTCTGGATGAGTGTTATAGACAGTTACTCAGAGGACTGTCTGGATGAGTGTTATAGACAGTGGGGTTACTCAGAGGACTGTCTGGATGAGTGTTATAGACAGTGGGGTTACTCAGAGGACTGTCTGGATGAGTGTTTCAGACAGTGGGGTTACTCAGAGGACTGTCTGGATGAGTGTTATAGACAGTGGGGTTACTCAGAGGACTGTCTGGATCAATGACGTCAGATCCCAATACCCATGTAAACATAGCTTACTGACAGATCAATGAGGTTAGATCCAATACCCATGTAAACATAGTTTACTGATCGATCAATGAGGTTAGATCCAATACCCATGTAAACATAGCTTACTGATAGATCAATGAGGTTAGATCCCAATACCCATGTAAACATAGCTTACTGATAGATCAATGAGGTTAGATCCAATACCCATGTAAACATAGCTTACTGATAGATCAATGAGGTTAGATCCAATACCCATGTAAACATGGCTTACTGATAGATCAATTCTTTGTATTTTGGGTCAGTACTCTCTGGAAGAAACGTCTATTTTAAGCTATTTCATGATAATTAATGAACCAATTCATATGACTTACTTTAGTTATTTTGACCGCGGTGGTTATTGAAGTCGTGGTTTCGTGGAAGAAACCGTTGTTGTGCATCGTCTTTCAACGCTCCAATACCTGATAATGACCAAACCTGTTTAGGCTTTTTGGGAATTTAACTTAAATTAACCTGAAAGTGTTCATAGTATAACCATCTGTTGGGTTGGTAGAATGTAGAAAGATTTTCCGTTTAGTCAGGTAACGGTAGCTGGCTTGATAAATGAGCCTATCACTCCTTCCAGCTCACTAGTGAGCCTATCACTAGGCTAGTCGCTAACTAGCTAGGTTAGCTGGCTAACATCCCCGACCATGAGCTCAGCAAGCTACTGCCCTCCTGCTAAAAAAAGAGGTCTGCTGGAAGGAGAAAGAAGGTATTTGGCTGAACGTTGTCGTGAAAGAGGAGAATGAAGAGGAGGATGTCACAGTAAACGAAGAAGTAGAGGGTGAGGCTGTTACACAGAAAGAAGAGGAAGAAAACGATTATACTTTTTTGGGAGTGAATGAAGGAGAGATAACTGTCATATTGAAGGAGGAGGAGAGGGGAGAAGAGGAGGAGACAGAAGATCTGAGTAACACCAGTAAGTCCTGTCTTGAAAATAGTTGTTGAACTGATACGTGGTTTTAAAACGGCATTCTACTCTAGTTCTGAGCTTAAATGCCGTTTTTTAATGTAGGAATTGATAAAGCTACACTGTAAGATGTGAATACCATCAAGAAGCTGGCCAACAACAAAACTTTAACAATGGATTTGCACCCAAAATCACAACTTAAATGTCTCACGGAATGGACTTGCCTTCATTCAATACTGCAATTCCACTGTACTAAACTGGAGGCGATTTCCAGCCCATCGTTGACTGCGGTCAAGTGAGCCGACAGTCGCA